>NC_088201.1:70528605-70700057 GCF_037126465.1 Ornithodoros turicata | reverse complement strand
GATTTCAGCGGAGTTCTTATATTTGAACTTTTGAAGGTTCAAGCTTTTCGCTGAACATAAAGTTTCGATAGGTTTATATTCACTTTTCGGTCCCTTTAAAATATCAGCCTATGCGGATGACATCGTTTTATTTCTAAGGGACAGCGACAGTGTAACACACATGTTCGAGATTTTCGGCAGTATGGAAAACTCTCGGGAGCCCAGCTGAATTTACGAAAGTCAAAGGCGCTTACGGTGGCGGGTTTCAGAGAGCCACTTCCTCCAGACATATCATACACCCCAGAAATAAACATCCTCGGCGTGCTTTTCACACAAGCCGGAGCCAGCGAGCGAAACTGGATCGTGATCTTGGAGAAACTTGCTGGACAAATTGAAGTGGCCCAGCAGTTCAACTTCTCTTCCAAGAACGGGTGTTCTTGATCAAGTCTGTGTTCTGTAGCAAGTTGTGGTATGCTGCCTGCATCATGTATCCCCCAGCCAGAATCACAGCTAAAATAAACTCTCTTGTATTTCGTTTCTTCTGGAACGGAAGGAAACACTGGTTACCACGGGACATCTTGCGATGGCCTATGTCAGAAGGTGGCTGGAGCTTTCCGTGTATCGAGATGTATTCCTCTATCTTTGCCATGAAAGGGGTACTGCACATTCTGGAACGAGTTGACTCCCCGCTCGGCCGCTGGTACTGTTCTGGCTAGGACCATCAAGGAGAGTACTAGTGCCGCGTGGACTCGGAAACAGATATCCGGCGGTTGAAGAACCACCACTGATTTACAAAAAGGTAGTCCAGATATTCAATCGTTCCAGAAAAAGAGCATCCAACAAGGTGACGCACACTTGGGCAGGTTCAAGAAGGGAAGGCAGCCCACTGGTCTGAACAGTGAAGTGAGCGATTTTTTCTGGAAGCAAGTTGGCACATATTGCCGACGAAAGACAAACTGGCCAGATGGGGTCTTCCCAGCAGTCCCTCATGTTCCAACTGCGGTGCCGAGGAGAATAGTGACTATGTGCTACGACGAGTGTGTCACAGCAAAGACTCTGTGGACACTCGTGTATCGCCGCTTTTCCATTCGGTATCGGCCTATGCAACAGATGAGGATGAGGTTCGAACAGCTAATCATGATAATGACAGCTTTTACGCTTTGGAAATTTCGCTGCACAGCCGTAGCTCAGAATAGAAGAAACCGCCTGATACACCCTAGACTCTCCATGGTGACTCAACTGGTGACAGACTACTTAGAACACAGACTGTTTTTTGTTGAGCAGGAGTTTTGCGACAGTGGTCCTGCCGCCACGTTGCTCTTCACAACGGACGTGTAAGACTAACGGGCTCATCTATACATAGTGTACTTCTCTTAGTTAGGCAACGACAAGATAATGCACTTATAGTACGTACCCTGCATTTTTTGTATACTGGAACTGGAGAAGGTAAATGACATCGTTTTGTTTCTGGGGGACGGCGGCCGTGTGGCACACTGGTCTGAGATTTTTCGGCAGTCAGGCTTTGTGATATTTTGAACATTCGTAGACGGGTGAAATAAATATTCTATTCAGCATGGACCCAGGTATGATATATTGTGTGTGTTGGCAATGTTCAGCTTATGGAAAGTTGTAATAGCTGGTAGGAACGAAGAACATAGGAAGCCGCCAATGGTGTATTTAGCGGAGGAATTGCTGCAAACAAAGCGGTTTGCTGAGCACGCAGGTGACGTGCCCGAGTGGCTGCAACTCTTGTGTTCTAAAGTGGCTCCGAGACGGGGTTCAATCTTTTAACTGTTTTAATACTGTTTGAGATGTATATACCGTGATCAATAAAGAATATCTGGACAAAAAAAAAAAAGTCAGGATGGCCCAGTGGTCCAAGGCGCTGCGTTCAGGTCGCAGTCCGGTTCTCCGGGCGTGGGTTCGAATCCCACTTCTGACACTCCCGTTTTTGTTCACGGGTTGCACTTGCGGCAAGCAAAAGAAACAGTGGTAGAAAAGGAAGCGTGACAGGAAGGAAAAGCAGCATGCGAAGGAGCAAATGCACGTGTCCGCTTCACCTCGATATCGTTCACATAGGGTTTCGGAGATTTTTGAAACGAATGCTCCAATATTACGGAGACATAACTAACGCAAATGATCTCGGAGAGGTACTGATGAGTTTTACACACGGCTTCCCCTGTCAGGATGGCCGAGTGGTCTAAGGCGCTTGTAATACTTCTGTGTACCCCATTTTCTTCTACCGTGCACAGGTTACCCCATGCCCTGCTTCCAGCGCGCACCGAGTACATAGGATTTTTGCTACTTTTATCTGGAACTCGCCATTGGAAAAATGAAAGAACGAACATCTTTCATAGTGTTGAGAACGGCGGATTCGGACTGATCAACGTGGCAGTTAAAGTAGTCGTTCACCGTTTTTTCTACTTTCGCCAGAGAAAGCACAATGTCTTGGAATGGGCCCTACAAGTGCTGGGTTCCGTTTTCATGCCAGCCTTCACAGTAACGACAGGGATGTCACCTATGCTCAAGAGGACCCTTACATTCTACAAGGAAGTGGCTGAATCCGTGACATTCCTGACGAGCAGGTTCTCCTGGGACTACCTAATCACAGTTAAGAGGCGCACATTGTACTGGGACCTTATCAGCATCTTATCTCCGGTGCCATTATATCGAAGTCTATACCCAGGACGAGGGAATGACAAGGTTCTGAAAGTGATGAAGACACTACCTGTTCCTACTGGTACGCAAAGGATCTTCACGTTGTTTCACACGGAGACACTACCAGTGAAAACCTGGCTCGCAGGTAAAGGCTTCCCGGTACCACGCGGCAGTACCTGTGACATGTGCTTCGCAGGGCAAGAAACCTTGATCCACACCTTCATCGGATGCAGGAATGCAATACAGTTTTGGGAATTTCTCAGGGCAGTGTTTGACATCGAAGAAGACATCACTTGGATCCGTTTGAAGTTCTTGGACGTCCGTGAGGACAAGGGTCCTTCCTTGAGGCTCCTCTATATCTGTGGGCTACATGCTTTGTGGCAACACAGGATGGATGTTGCCGACTGCAAGACACCACCACGGATTCCTCTAGTTTTACTTGCTGCGAAATTGGATTGGTCGGTCAGTGCCCTCAAAGAGCAAGGTGCGCCAGACGGTGAGCTGTTGCGAAGAACAACGAATACGCGGGATACATTGAGGAACGCTTTCCCCAAGGAGCTAGAAAAATATCTAAAGCCAGTGTCGTTTCATCAAAGTGCTTCGTATGCGCTGCACAACATGCTGCCAGTACCGTAAGAGGTGTTTTGGACAATGTTCTTTGAGAGTGCATGCAACAATCCTTCCTGAGGTAGTGATGGTTCTTGCATAGTCAACTACGCGGTCTAACTTGGTCGCTGTACGAGGACACCTAGATCACTATATGCGGTGGAGGTGATGCGAGGACTGAAATCATGCTGTCTTTGTGTTCAGTTTAGATTGCTTCAACAGCTAGTAACGATTTTCTGATGTGGGCCCACATTCACTGTCAGACGTGACTGTTTATCGTATATGTTGGTTATTCTTCCTTGTTTTAGTCACAAGCCGTGTGACTTTTGTAGATGTTACATGTGCACTGTATGTCCTGCTGAAGTTGCCGTACATCCTGTATACTTCTCCATACACCCAGTCAGTGCCGGTGACACCTTGCTTTGGTACATCTCGTGAAGGTTTACACTCAAGGATGACGTGGTGCCAAAGTAGGCGCCAGCAAAGCGTTGTCGTGACGTGATCTGTAAATAATCAACTTTTAACACAATAAAAGCTCAATTGGTAAAAAAAAAAAGAAAAAGAAAAAAGAGTGGTCTAAGGCGCTGCGTTCAGGTCGCAGTCCGGTTCTTCGGGCGTGGGTTCGAATCCCACTTCTGACACTCACGTTTTTGCTCACAGGTTGCACTCTTGCGTCAAGCAGACGAGACAGTGGTATAAAACGAAGTGTGACATGAAGGAAACGCAGCATGCGAAGGAGCAAATGCACGTGTCCGCTTCACCTCGATATCGTTCACAGAGGGTTTCTGAGATTTTTGAAACGAATGTTCCAATATTACGGAGACATAACTAACGCAAATGATCTCGGAGAGGTACTGATGAGTTTTACACACAGCTTCCCCTGTCAGGATGGCCGAGTGGTCTAAGGCGCTGCGTTCAGGTCGCAGTCCGGTTCTCCGGGCGTGGGTTCGAATCCCACTTCTGACACTCGTGTTTTTGTTCACGAGTTGCACTTGCGGCAAGCAGAAGAGACAGTGGTAGAAAAGGAAGCGTGACAGGAAGGAAACGCAGCATGCGAAGCAGCAAAGGGCCGTCTCTGCTTCGCCTCGCTATCGTTCACATAAGGGATTGAAGATTTTTGAAACGAAGGTTCCATTATTATGGAGACGTAATTAACGCAAATGATCTCATAGAGCTGCTGATGAGTTTTACACCAGACTTTCCTTGTCGTTCACATCGCTATCGCTCGCAAATGATCTCGGAGAGGTACTGATGAGTTTTACAAATGGATTTCCCTGTCAGGATGGCCGAGTGATTCTGCTTCCGGACTTCAACAGTGTCGGACACGTAAACATGAGCTCTGCTGGAGTAGGGCTAACGGCTAGGCCTAGCCGGGTGACAGAGAACAAAGGAACTTCATCAGGATACTTGACTATAAGTGGATAATTTCGGTGAAGCACTGGAAGACATAGTAAAGAAAGAAGACGTGGCTACGTTCGGCGTGTTTCAGTATAACCATATTTGGATGATACGGTTTCACAACGGAGCGGAGAAGGAGAGACTGCTGTCGAGAAAAGAACTGGTAGTGAAAGAAAAGCGCTGTGTCATCATCGACCCGAACAAAAGGGATGTATGTATCAAGTTGCACTAGGTCTCTGGTAATACCAGCGATGAAGAAATTCGCAAAGCAATGACAACATATGGACACGTAACGGAAATAATAACAGAGAAGTGGAAGAGTTCGTTTTTTGAAGGAGTAGAATCAACAACCAGATTGATAACGCTCCGACTGAAAGACGGTGGAACCGTAGATGGATTGCCCCACCTGATGCAAATTGCCGGATCCCGAGTGTTGCTGGCTGTCAGTGGCAGACCACCCTTGTGCTTGAAATGCAAGCAGCTAGGACACATCCGAAGGCAGTGTCACACTCCTTGGTGTAGGACGTGCAGGAAGTACGGGCGCGAAGATGAGGAATGCGTAGCCACATATGCATCGAGAGTGAGGCAACCGCAACCAGAGCAGATTCAAGAGCACATAATGGACGTGGAGGAAACAGAAAGAACAAGTCAATTGACGGAGACAGATAAAAAGGGCGAGCAGCAACAATTAGGCGTCGGAAGCGCTGAAACACCGCAGAAAAAATCGAACGAAGGTTCGACCGAAGTGTACAGCCCCAAGGTTATCTCTTCTGGTTCACCAGAAGGGTCGAAGGGTATGCTAGCTGGCGGTTCTCAAGAAACAGAAAACATGGGTATGGTGGCTGTGAAAGAAAGGAAGAAAAGAAAAACAGAAGGTCAAGTTGCCAGTATGCCGCAGCTGGACGAAGTGGGAGCATCGAGACTTGAGGATATGGACTTTTTGACTGCTAAATAGCCGACGGGTAAAATGTGATACAAGTGTGGAACGAGTAAGTCGGCTGCTTTCTTCACAATTAGATGAGTGCAAATAATATAATCGTGGCTACACTAAATGTAAGGGGGTTGAATGCAAGGAAAAAACAGTACCAACTGAAGCGTTTCTTGGAACAATATTCATATATTGCTATTCAAGAAACTAAAATAAGCACAGAAGAAGAAACCACAAGATTGGTCAATTACTTGTTTCATAAAGACTACGACGTAGTAGTCAGCCACGCCGTGGGACATTCAGCCGGGTGCATCCTATTGTTGAAGAAAAGCGAACGTCTTATCCCCGTATCGTACATTACTGATAATGCAGGAGAATAGCTTGTCTTGATATTCAAATCGACCGGTTGCTTGGAGGATTGTATGCCTTTATGCACCTAATGATGTGCGCGAAAGGAAAGTGTTCTTCGAAGAGATGGCGCAACTCATCAACAGTACCGAAAATATCATGTTATTAGGGGATTTTAACTGTACGCTAAAGGACTCTGAAGGAAGGAAGGTAATCGCATCCAAGTCGACGCAAGCACTCTCACGCTAGCGGGCATTTTGGAGGGCCATAACATGAGAGATGTTTTCTATGACGTTGAAAATAAGGACACCCTCTTTACGCACTTCCAGAATGGCTCACATTCTAGATTGGACCGAATATATATGAAGTGGGAACGAAGAACGACCGTAACCAGATATGAAACACACCCGGTTTACTTTAGTGACCACTGCATGGTTCTAGCCACTTTAGGGGAAGTACGGAACCCCTCAGGGACAGGAAGTAACCGATGGCAATTGTGGAAGCTGAATTGTAGACTTTTGGAAGACGACGGATTCGTAAATTTCGTAAAGAACGGAATTGTGGGCATTGTGACTGCAGGGACTTCTTGGTCTTCAGCATGGGAAGCCTTCAAGCTGAAACTGCGAGCTTTCGCTGTGGAAAGATCCAATGTAATCTCATATGCACGTAAAGGGCGCGAGGAAGAATTGAAGAAGCGGATGAATGAAGTGGTTAAGCTGGAATCTCTAAAGCCAGGAGAATTTCAACGAGAGATGGAAGAAATTAAATTGGAACTAAATCTCCTTAACGAAAGGAAATATGAAGGTGCTCGGATCAGGTCGAGAATGCGCCTGTTTGCACCGGACGAAATCCCCCGCAAGACGTATGTTTATAAAGAGAGGCAACAAGGAAGACTTAAGAAGATAGAGGCTATAGAACATGAAGGAAATTTAATAACAGGCGAAAGGTGAAATAGAACGAATTTTTGTACACCACTATAAGGATCTCATAGGCACGGCACACGCAACGCAAATAAATGCGGAGGACAAATTAAAAACTTTTCAACTGCCTGCCCTCACTGAGGGCCAACGTCAATCACTTGAAGGACCTATCACCAGGGACGAAGTACTCAGTGCCATTCGATCACTATCCAAGAATAAGACACCAGGACCAGATGGCATCAGTGGCGAATTTTATCACAAGTTCAGCGAACATATGGCGTCTATTCTTTGGAATGTGTTCCTGGAAGCTGAAGAAAATGGAACCTTTTCGCCTTCCTTTCATCGAACTCACACTGTGTTAATTCCCAAGAAGATAACGGCAGGGAAGTCACCGGGAGTAACAGACTACCGCCCAATAACACTTTGTAATGTTGATTACAAAGTGTACGCGAAAGTACTTGCTGCAAGGATTCAAACAGTGATAAAGACCGTTGTTGGAGAGCATCAGGTGTGTGCGATAAAGGGCCGGAACATCCAAACGAACATTCACGTGCTACGCACTATCCTAGATATTGCAAGGACAGATGGGGATCAAGTAGGTGTAGTTCAAATAGACTTATCTCAAGCGTTCGACAGAATGGATCATACTTATCTGTTTTGTACATTGAAAGAAGCAGGGTTTGGTGAAATGTTTATGAGAAGACTAAAATTATGTTATCAGAACGTGTCAACTAAGCAAATTTTAAATGGTCATTGTTCAGGCCCAATACCCTTGAGATCCTCGGTAAGGCAGGGATGCCCCCTATCTCCATTACTGTTTGCCGTATACCTAGAACCCCTTTGCAAGGCTATTGTGGGTTGTAAAAATATTAGAGGATTTACAACGGACAATGCAGAAGTAAAAGTGCTAGCGTTCGCGGACGATATTGCTGTTGTGGTGGAGAACAAGCAAAGTGTTAATGCATTGTTTAGCATTATTCAGGACTTCAGTCGCATATCTGGTGCGCGTATCAATAGGAAAAAATCCCTTGGGATATGGGAGGTCAATGGGGCAGCACCCCAACTACGTATGCAGGCATATCGTGGGATACTGTGCCAGGGATGTACCTCGGAGCTCCACTGGGAGACAGTAACAATACAAATTCTATGTGGTCTCAAGTTGCCGGCAAGCTCCGCAAGCAAACCTCTGTGTTGAAGCAAAGTGTGTGTTCTGTCTTCCAGCGTAGTAGTATATGCAGTGTTTTCATGTTGGCACGGATTGTGTACCTCTTGCATGTACTGCAGTGTTCGCGTGCCAATATTCAAAGAATCCACTGGACTTTTGCAACGTTTGTGTGGAATTCTTCTTTTGAATCGATGACGCGTGACAACTTGTTTAAAGCGGTGCAGGATGGTGGTTTAGGGCTACCACATATGTTTGTGAAGCAGCTTGTCATGAGAATTGTATCCTAGAGAACAAAAACGCACGCGTTACTGGAGCATGTAAAACAATGCATAGCATTAGAACACTTACCATACATAACAGTGGCAACAAAAACCAGACATGTTTCATTGAATGGTTTTTGCAGAGAGGTTGTCGAGAGTGTTAAGTTTTGCTTAGTTCGATTCTCAATCGATTATGTGTATTCAGTGCATAGATCACGCTTATATTGGGACCTTATTGACACTTTGTTCCCTGTTCCAATTTATCGAGCCTTATCGCTGGAATGGCCCGGAAAAGATATTTTATGTAGAGTAAAGAGAATGCCCATCAGACCCAATCTTAAAACTTTCTTCTTTAAAGTGCATACAGGTACGCTGCCTGTCAAAACATGGCTTGGAAGAAAAGGTTTCTTTGTACCTTGGAGTACCAGTTGCAGGTTTTGCAAGGTGGCGGAAACTATTGATCATATTTTTATTGACTGCACTGAGGCGGCATTCCTGTGGGATGACTTAAGTCAAGCATTGGGCGTTACCTTCACACTGAACCCACACACCATTCGGTTCCTGCCATTAATTGACCGTAACGGTCCTAGGTTTGATGTCCTCTGTGTTACAGCAATGTACTCTTTGTGGAAGGTGCGCATGCTGGACAGGCACGAAGAGCCGCTAAGTCCACCGATGGTCTTTCTCCGAAAAGAACTGTCGAACATGAAACTGGCCGCGAAGTATCGCGGATACACTCCACCGTGGCTCACGCTTTTCTGTGAAAAGCTTCTTCCCTGTGTTCATATCCCGCGCCTTGTATAAATTCACATTGTCATCATCATAGAAGTGTTATTTTGATATGAATGAAATAAAAGTTAAAAAACTTAGAAAGAAAGAGTTAGATGTCGAACAAAGAGATATTTGCCGGATGAAACGCCAAACAAAAGCTATTTGGCAATAGAGAGGAAGCAGACGCGTAGTAGGCGCATTGAAAGTTTAGAGCACGGGGGTAAAGTAGTGGGTGATTCTGAGAAAGTGAGGGAGATATTCGTCGATTACTATAAGAGTTTGTTTGGACAAACAGCACGAAAAGTCGATGAGGGTTTGATAAATAGGTACATTGCAACCATGCCAAAGCTAAGTGAGGAGGAGAAAGAAATGTTAGGGTCGGACATTGCAGCAACAGAAATACAGTGTGCAATCAAAGAGTTAGCTTTCAACCGCACTCCGGGCCGGATGGCTTGGGAGCAGAGTTCTACAAGAAGTACGTAGAGCTGCTCACGCCTGTTTTACTTAATCTTTATGCAGAAGCGGAGGAAAAGGGCATTTTTTCTCTTAGTTTTCGGAGGTCACACACTGTATTAATCCCGAAGAAAATAGCTGAGGGGTCCACTCCGCAAGTGACTGACTATAGACCTATTACCCTCTGCAATGTTCACTACAAAATTTTCGCTAAAGTGCTTGCTGCACGTCTGCAATTTGTGTTGCCCCATCTAGTAGGGGAACATCAAACGTGTGTCATCAAGAATAGAAGAATACAAACCAATATACACCTAGTTCGTACGGTGTTGGACTGGTGCAGATATGAGGGTGGGCATGTGGCGATGCTACAGTTGGATCTTTCGAAAGCTTTCGATAGAGTTTGTCATACATACCTGTTCGCATTGCTGCGTCATGTCAACATGGAGATAGGTTTGTAAATCGCATCCAGTTGTGCTACAAACTAGTTGCAACGAGCCTTGTGGTGAATAGATTCATTGCCACCCCGATTGCGCTTGGAGCTTCGGTCCGGCAAGGTTGTCCTTTAGCGCCTTTACTTTTCGATTTGTACTTAGAACCGTTGTGTAGACACGTAATCTGTCAGTATGACGTTCATGGCTTTCAGCTGGGTGGTGTTGAAGTTAAAGTTGTGGCGTATGCAGATGACGTTGCGTTCTTGGTGAAAGATAAGAGAAGTGTCGAAAAAATAATGGAGCAGGTCGACTTGTTTTGTGCAGCTTCTGGAGCTCAAGTAAACAAAGAGAAGTCTTTACGAGTATGGTGTGGGCTTTGGGGTTCAACTCCAGAAATATTTTGCGATATCAAGTGGCAGACGAGCAACCCGGACTACCTGGGGGTGCCATTACACGCAAGTAGAAACACAAACAGGATGTGGTCAGAAAGAATTGATAAGATGAAAAAGCATGCATTCACTTGGAGAGGCAACGAACTGTCAATATTCCAGCGGGCTTCAGTTTGCAATGTGTTTTTGGTGGCGAAAATGGTATACATTTTGCAAGTACTTCAGTGTTCCCGTAAAATCGTACATGCATGCCATCGCGTGTTTGCCACCACGATATGGTGCTCAACATTTGAAAGAATGCGCCGAGAAAACCTTTTCAAGAAAGTCAAGGATGGAGGTTTAGGTCTACAGCACTTGTTTATAAAGCAGCTAATTATGAGACTCTGGTTTTATAGGCAGCCTGTGCACCCCCTATTAGACGCCGTGAAGAGAGCAGTAGCCTACAACTATATGCCTGATATATATGTTGGCTTCCACGAGCAAGGCTTGCAGTTGACAGGGTTTTATCAGGAGGTCGTGGACTGCATCAACTTTCTAAAAGTCAGGTTTACCCCAGATTAAATCTTTTCGGTTTCAAAGAAAGTGTTGGCAGCCCATTTGATAGATACCTTGTTTCCCGTGCCAATTTACAGGCAAATTCCGTCTGAGTGGCCTGGAGCGGACGTTTTACACAGGGTCAAACGCA
The DNA here is from genome assembly GCF_037126465.1 of Ornithodoros turicata. Taxonomy (NCBI): domain Eukaryota; kingdom Metazoa; phylum Arthropoda; class Arachnida; order Ixodida; family Argasidae; genus Ornithodoros; species Ornithodoros turicata. The sequence continues at coordinate 70,689,066 of NC_088201.1, read as the reverse complement.
TGCACATAAAGCCGAATATGAAAACATTCTTTTTCAAGCTTCATACATCAACGCTCTCTGTGAAAGCATGGTTGGAACAGAAAGGCATGTATGTTCCATGGTCTGCCAACTGCAGGTTATGCAAAGTCCCTGAAACCGTTGACCACATCTTTCTTGATTGTACGGAAGCACAGTTTTTCTGGGACGACATACAGATTAAAGTACTGAATAAACGCCTCTCTCTGAACCCACATACAATCAGATTCCTACCTTTACATCCGAATGAAGATATACGCTACGATATTATCATGCTGATAGCTACGTATTGCTTGTGGAAGCTGCGTATGGCAGACAGAAATGAAGAGCCATTGGCGTCGCCCATGCAGTATTTTAAAGTAGAAATAACGCAGCTGAAGCTATGCTGCATGCAGCATTTGGAAGCACCACCGTTGTTAGAGCATCTGTGTAAATTATTTCTCTCTGTGTGTGACGTGTTTAACCTGTGCGTTGTATACCACGCATTTTTTTCTATCCTGTGTGTATGTAAATTTTTACTCTCTGTATGTGACCTGTGCAACCTGTGTGTTGTGTACCATGTACTTTTTTTGTATCCTGTGTATTTGGATGCTACGGTGTGCATCATTCATTCGTCATACATCACTCATTAACACTGTACAGTCATAGCTTATTTTAATGTTTATAAATAAACGTTATTACCTGGTGGAAAAAAAAGAAAGGATGGCCGAGTGGTCTAAGGCGCTGCGTTCAGGTCGCAGTCCGGTTCCCCGGGCGTGGATTCGAATCCCACTTCTGACACTCACGTTTTTGTTCACGAGTTGCACTTGCGGCAAGCAGAAGAGACAGTGGTAGAAAAGGAAGCGTGACAGGAAGGAAACGCAGCATGCGACGCAGCAAATGCACGTGTCCGTTTCACCTCGATATCGTTCACATAGGGTTTAGAAGATTTTTGGAACAAATGTTCCATTATTATGGAGACGTAACTAACGCAAATGATCTCATAGAGCTGCTGATGATTTTTACACCAGACTTTCCTTGTCAGGAAAAATGCTGTCCCAATATTTCATGGATCAGTATGACGTTGTTGTAAGCCGCGCTGTTGGTCACTCGGCTGGAGTTATGCTTTTCGTACGAAAGCGTCTTTCCTATACTTGTGTGTACCATGCGGTAGACAGTGAGGGTAGGGCAGCTATGCTTGATGCCCTCATTGAAGGAGAGCTTTGGAGGATTTTAGTTGTTTATGCGCCTAACGACGTAAATCAGCGGTGTGCGTTCTTTGAATCATCGGAGCAATACTTCAACGCAAATTGTAACATGGTTTTCTTAGGGGATTTTAATTGTGTTCTGTCAGCGAATGACCGCAGCACGCCCCGGGGGATAGAAGACCCTAGTGCTGAGTGCCTTAAACGCATAGTAGAGGCATACGGTTTTAGGGACGCTGCTGAGCTCAGTACGCATGCAACCATCAAGTACACACACTAGAGCACTGCACGGGCCCGGGCCCCCGACCCGGCCCGGGCCCGACCCGGCCCGCGGGCCGGGCTGGGCTTGTTATTGGCTGTGTGCTCCGGGCCGGGCCGAGCCCGGGCCGACAAAATACGCCAGCACCGCGGGCCGGGCCGGGCCCGGGCCGTTAAAATACGCCACCAATGCGGGCCGGGCCGGGCCCGGGCCGACAAATATGTTCCCGAGAGTCAGGCCCGGCCGGGCCACGCAGCTAATTCCGCACATTGGAGATGCATTAGTTCATATCATCATACGCTTGCGTCATTCCTGTGCATATTTTGCAAAGACAAGCAAAGGGTACTGCATTATGCATATGATTCGACCCCCTAGAACATTCTCCAAGCCACTTTACATTGCTCCTCACTCCTCACATATTTCACAATCACTTTGGCAAAGCTTGGTGAGAGGGATAGGGACTGGGAGAAGCAGTTTGTCGACAGCATGCTCTATCTCCGCAAAATCTTGACAGTGTAACGATAACGCCCCGTGCGTTCTGGATTTAATTTGGTCTCGTGCGGTTACGGTGTTAAACCGCCATCACTTGTAAGTTTGTCTTCTCTCCTTATAAATTTACTTATAAATTTGTTTGATAATCGCCAGAAACGCGTACGTCGCGGCTGGAAATACTAGGCCGGGATCTACTCGCCGGGTCACCGGGCCGGGCCGGGCCGGGCTCTATTTGCTTAGACGCCGGGCCGGGCCGGGCTCTAGTCACTGGGTCACCGGGCCGGGCCGGGCCGGGCCGCCTAAAAATATGAAGGTCCGGGCCCGGGTCGGGCCGGGCCATTTTTCGATGCGCCCGGGCCGGGTCGGGCCCGGAAAAGTCGGCCCGTGCAGTGCTCTAACACACACTTTCAAGGCAGCTCACATGCAAGGTTGGATCGGATATATTTTTCCCGAGGCCAAAATCAGCGCAAAGATGTGTCTCGGTATGAAGTTCATCCGGTGTACTTTACTGATCACTGCCTCGTGATCGTCACCGTCGGAAATCGAGCTCGCGGCGTGGGCGATTCAAGGTCTTGGAAGTTGTGGAAAATGAATGCAATGCTCCTTGATGATGTGCCGTTTGTGGAATATGTTGTGGATAGGCTGGCCAACATCAGCTCTGACACGAGATGTGGGGCGGCGCAATGGGAGTACTTTAAGCAGGAGGTCAGATCATTTGCAATTGAGCGAAGTAACGTATTGTCATATCAACGCATGTATGAAGAGAACAAGTTGAAAGAGGCGTACCAAGCTCTACTGCAGTTGGATGCAGGAAACCCTGGATCGTATTTAGAGGAGATAAGCGACATTAAGCTTCGTCTAGAACTCCTCGACCATAACAGGTACGAAGGCGCAAGAGTTAGGTCCAGATCCAAACGATTCCTTGCTGGTGAAGTTCCCACGAAAAGCAGCATCGCAGAGGAGCGTAAGCACACGGGTGGTCGGCTCATCACGTGCTTGGAAAGTGAGGGAAAAGTGGTGACTGACCTCGAGGACATAAAGCCCCATTTTGTGCAATATTACACAAGTTTGTTTGGGACGGCAGCTATCACTGCCAATCAGGGTTGTATCCAGGCTTTCCTCTCTGAACTGCCTAAGCTCGGGGAACCGGATAAAGAAGTGTTAGCGTCGCCGCTCACAGAACAAGAAATCAGCGACGCAATTGCATCACTGAAGTTAAATCGTTCCCCTGGACCGGACGGTCTATGTGCCGAGTTCTACAAGAGGTTTTCCGCTTATCTCGTGCCTATTTTGCTGGATGTATACGCCGAGGCTGAAGAAAACGGGATTTTTTCCGGCAGTTTCCGGCGATCGCACACCGTGCTGGTTCCTAAAAAAGTTGCAGAAGGTTTGACGGCAAAGGTTACTGATTACAGGCCAATTACCCTATGCAATGTCGATTACAAAATATACGCCAAAGTTATGGCTGCTCGACTACAACTTGTGTTACCTCAATTGATAGGTGATCACCAAACGTGCGGAATAAGGGGTAGAACTATACTGACGAATATCCATGTGGTGCGTACCATTCTGGATTGGTGTCGGTACGAGGGGGACCATGTGGCCATGTTGCAGCTGGACCTTTCTAAGGCTTTTGACCGCGTATGTCACACATATTTGTTTGCGTTGCTGGAATACGTCAACGTGGAGCTCGCTTTGTCGGCCGCATCAAGCTTTGTTACGAGCAAGTTGCCACGAGCCTCATCATTAACAAGACTCTTGCCGCACCGATAATGCTGCGATCCTCGGTTCGACAGGGCTGTCCCCTGTCACCACTGCTCTTTGACTTGTACCTGGAGCCGCTGTGTCGGCGAGTCATCCGTCTGAATGATATCCACGGGTTCGAACTGGCCGGTACTGTGATCAAGGTGGCCGCATATGCTGATGATCTTGCATTCCTTGTCAAGGACAAACCTAGCGTAGTGAATGTCATGGAACAAGTTGATTTGTTTGGCCAAGCGTCTGGAGCGCGTGTAAACAAAGACAAGTCCTTAGGCGTTTGGTGCGGCCACTGGGCGACAACACCTGGAGCTTTTTGCGGAATTCCGTGGCAGGAACAAAACCTTCGTTATCTTGGTGTCCTTTTGCAAGAAACCAGGAACCCGAGTAGAATGTGGTCCCAGAGGCTCGACAACATAAGGAAACACGCTTTCATCTGGAGGAAGAAAGACCTTTCAATTTTTCAGCGAGCGACTGCAACGTGTTTCTAGCTGCTAAACTGGTTTACCTTTTGCAAGTCTTGCAATGCCCGCGCAAACTAGTGCACGCCTGTCACAGGGTTTTTGCCACCACAATCTGGTGCTCTACATTTGAGAGGATGCGTCGCGACTATCTTTTTCGAAAACTTCGTGATGGAGGCCTCAGCCTACAGCACCTCTTTGTCAAACAACTGGTCATGAGACTCTGGTTCATTCGTGAGGAGCTGCATCCAGTTCTCGAGGGAGTAAAACGCATCCTTACATATAATTACATCCCGGAGTTACACGTCACGTTCACAGAGGGAACGATGCGGTTAACAGGCTTTTTCAAGGAGGTCGTTGAGTGCATGCTGTTTTTGAAAGCCAGGTTTACCCCTGAATACCTCTTGTCTGTCAACAAGAAAACGCTGGCGGCCCACTTGATCGATACATTGTTCCCTGTGCCTGTCTATCGAGATATTCCACCCACTTGGCCAGGCAGGGATGTTTTGGTTCGAGTCCAAAGGATGCCAATCAAACCAAACATGAAGACATTCTTTTACAAACTTCATACGTCAACACTACCTGTCAAGGCATGGCTCGCGCAGAAGGGCATATACGTGCCCTGGTCGGCAGACTGCAGGTTCTGCAAAGTTCCTGAAACGCATGATCACCTTTTCTTAGACTGCACAGAAGCCCAGTTATTCTGGGACGATCTCCAGTATAAAGTTTTCAAAACTCGACTTCGGCTTAACCCACACACCATATATGGTTTCTCCCATTACACCCGAGGGAAACAGTCAGGTACGATATTGTCATGCTTATAGCCTTGTACTGTCTGTGGAAACTTCGTATGGCTGACAGGAACGAAAACCGTTAATGCCTCCTATGAAAATACTTTAAGATAGAAATATCTCAACTTAAGCTGTGCCTTATGCGATGTTTAGAGCATGCCAGATTGGTAGAAACATTGTCTGATGCCCTTACGTACTTGTAAAATCGTATGTACAAATTCAAAAGGTCATCAGTTTCCTCTTTAGACGTTTTGTAATGACCCACGGCGTTGCGACCGTGTGTGACGTACCTGTAGTTGTGTGCACTTGTGTGTTTTGTTAATAAAATGTGGGAAAAGAAAAAATAAAAATCCTTGTCAGGATGGCCGAGTGGTATAAGGCGCTGCGTTCAGGTCGCAGTCCGGTTCTCCGGGCGTGGGTTCGGATCCCACTTCTGACACACACGTTTTTGTACACGGGTTGTACTCGTGCGTCAAGCAGAAGAGACAGTGGTAGAAAACGAAGCGGGACAGGTACACAGCATGCGAAGCAGCAAAGGGCCGTCTCTGCTTCACCTCGCTATCGTTCCCATAAGGGATTGAAGATTTTTGAAACGAAGGTTCCATTATTATGGAGACGTAATTAACGCAAATGATCTCATAGAGCTGCTGATGAGTTTTAGACGAGACTTTCCTTGTCAGGATGGCCGAGTGGTCTAAGGCGCTGCGTTCAGGTCGCAGTCCTGTTCTCCGGGCGTGGGTTCGAATCCCACTTCTGACACACACGTTTTTGTACACGGGTTGTACTCGTGCGTCAAGCAGAAGAGAGACAGTGGTAGAAAACGAAGCGTGACAGGTAGGAAACACAGCATGCGAAGCAGCAAAGGGCCGTCTCTGCTTCACCTCGCTATCGTTCACATAAGGGATTGAAGATTTTTGAAACGAAGGTTCCATTATTATGGAGGACGTATTTAACGCAAATGACTCCATAGAGCTGCTGATGAGTTTGACACGAGTCTTTTCTTGTCAGGATGGCCCGGAGTAGGTCTAAGGCGCTGCGTTCAGGTCGCAGTCCCGGATTCTCGGGCGTGGGTGCGAATCCCACTTCTGCCACACACGTTTTTGGTACACGGGTTTTGTACTCGTGCGTCTAGCAGAGGAGCAGTGGTAGAAAACGGAAAGCGTGACAGGGAGGAGGAACACTAGCATGCGATGCAGCAAAGGGCCGTCTCTGCTTCACCTCGCTATCGTTCACATAAAGGATTGAAGATTTTTGAAACGAAAGGTTCCATTCTTATGGAGACGTAATTAACGCAAATGATCTCATAGAGCTGCTGATGAGTTTTACACGAGGCTTTTCTTGTCAGGATGGCCGAGTGGTCTAAGGCGCTGCGTTCAGGTCGCAGTCCGGTTCTCCGGGCGTGGGGTTCGAATCCCACTCGTGACACACACGTTTTTTGGTACACGGGTTGTACTCGTGCGTCAAGCAGAAGAGACAGTGGTAGAAAACGAAGCGTGACAGGTAGGAAACACAGCATGCGAAGCAGCAAAGGGCCGTCTCTGCTTCACCTCGCTATCGTTCACATAAGGGATTGAAGATTTTTTGAAACGAAGGTTCCATTATTATGGAGACGTAATTAACGCAAATGATCTCATGGAGCTGCTGATGAGTGTTACATGAGACTTTTCTTGTCAGGATGGCCGAATGGTCTAAGGCGCTGCGTCAGGTCGCAGTCCGGTTCTCCCGGGCGTGGGTTCGAATCCCACCTTCTGACACACACGTTTTTGTACACGGTTGTACTCGTGCGTCAAGCAGAAGAGACAGTGCTAGAAAACGAAGCGTGACAGGTAGGAAACACAGCATGCGAGCAGCAAAGGGCCGTCTCTGCTTCACCTCGCTATCGTTCACATAAGGGATTGAAGATTTTTGAAACGAAGGTTCCATTATTATGGAGACGTCAATTACCGCAATGATCTCCTAGAGCTGCTGATGAGTTTTACAACAGACTTTTCTTGTCACGATGGCCTAGTCAGTTCACTTCCGGTTTTCGTCCGAGACGGTTGTGCACGACATGAGCTCCGACGGAGCAAGGAATATGGCTGGTGACAGCCATGCTGAGCAGGTTGTTGGTGGTCGTATGGATGAAGAATACAAGACCTTGCTGCCTGTTTTTGCGTCCAGCGTGCTGAATGAGGATACATTGGTGCTACACGCCGATTTAAGAGGGAGGCCATACAGAATGGAAGATTTCAAGGTGTCTCTTCTCAAGGTTATCAAAGGTGAGGACCTGGCATGTTTGGGTCCGTATCAGTTTAATCATTGCTGGATAATAACGCTAAAAAATAAAGAAGCAAGAGCCGTGTTGCTGGAAATGAAAGACTTAAACGTGAAGGGAAGACGATGCCTTATTTTGGACCCCAGGGAGAAATTAGTCAAGATTCGACTGCACTGGGTGCCTTTTCATGTCGCTGACGAGACGATTAAAAGTTTCTTCAAAGTGTATGGCGAAGTGAAAGAGTTAAACCGCTTGAAATGGAAAAGCGAAGGAATGGAGCAAGTGGAGACGACGTCAAGGCTTTTATCGCTCAAACTGGACCCGGGAGTGACTGTTGAAAGTGTTCCTCACCAAGCAAGGATTAATGGCAGTCAAGTGCTTGTTACGGTGGAAGGCAGGGCGCCGATATGTCTGCGTTGCCGCCAAAAAGGACATGTCAGGAGGCTGTGTAACGCCCCGCGGTGTACTGGGTGTGGCCGAGTAGGCCACGAGATGGTTGATTGTGTTAAGACCTACGCCAGCATGACAAGAGCTTCAGGAGAGTACATCATAGAAGGAATACCAATGGATCATGAGGAAGCTGTGGAAGCAGAAAGAGAAGATCTGGCGGATAGCAGAAGCGATGGCACCGATCCCATTCCAGGAGACATCCCCACGAAAGCAGATGACGGCGGTTTGGTAGAAGAGGCTGTGGGAGGTAGGACAAGCGTAGAAGACAACCAGGAAGGTGAAATTGGAAAGCCTCCAAAGAATGACGGAGGGATAGATGAGGAGGCAGGGTTGAAGATTTTAACCTGTGGAGATCGTATGGAAGAAGACACTGGTGAAAAGCGGAGGCCAAGGGAGGAGCCAATGGCAGAAAGAAGCTGGAAAATAGTGCAAAGCAAGAGAAGGAAATTTGTTGCAACGCCGACAGTGCCGTACGACACCAGAGACAGGTATAGGGAAGGGATAAGCAGAGAAAATAGTAAAACAGACGGGCAGAAAACAAAGGAAGAGGGCACATAAATAACATGCGCAGTTCTTTTGTAATTGCTACACTGAACGTAGTAAGTTTAGTGTCGAGTTTTCGAAAGCAGTGTGTATTGAATTTGTTGTTAGAGAAAAAAGTGGACGTTGCCTGTTTGCAAGAAACCAAAATTGCAACTTTGGAAGGAGAGATTGAAGCAGCAGAGTTTTATAAACGCCACTATCAGATTTTCTTATCCAGAGGAAGCCCAAATAGAGCCGGAACAGCGGTTTTGATAAGAAGATGTGCAGAAATAGTGGTAGTACCTGAAATTGGAAATGATCTCGAAGGACGGGTGTCCGCGGTTGATGTTTTCCTAGGGAAAAGACGGGATCACTCTGGTTTACACTTCGCAAAATAAACTTCGAGAATAAACTCCTCAAAATAAATCACGATAAAATCCACGGTTGTAAGATAAAGCCGTAAAAATCAACTTTTGCGATACAAACGCTTCAGATTCAAACTTTCAAAATAAATCGTCTCTGATTGGTCGACAGGCACGGCAGCCTCAGAGCAGCGAAGGCTTTTGGCTCCGCGTCTCAAAATAGTTCCCCGCAGGGTGAGGCTTTTTGTGGTGGGGCTGGGAACGAGAGTACCGAGTCTGGACGAATCGTTTACTGTATTCTCCGCCGGCTATCAGGATTCTGTTGACACTGCAGTTAAATGATTTGCTCTGCTGCTCGCCTGTCAAATTTGAGTATGTCGAACTCTGAATTCGTGTGTGGGTCACCGAATGAGTTCCCAGTGTTGGTCCCAGCCGTCCCAGCTATGGTGGACACCTGCTATATTATGAACATTGTCGCGAACATCGCCATTCTCCTGCAGCTGCCTTGGTTGTGAAGTCGTAGAGTGAAAAGTGACGATCTACGAAAAAGCCTGATTCCGATACCGTGTGGATGTGTTGTGTTTATCCGTCTGTACGTGTTTGTTTGTGTTCCAGCCTCAGAACCGTAGAATCGTGAAATCGGAACCTGCCTGTGGTTTTCCTTGTGAGCCTACGTTCTGATTAACCGCACGGAACAGGTACTGGACCAGACTCTCGAAATGCATTTCTCCAAATAAGCTGCATATGAATGTGAAGAAATTGTGTGTTTGTTTGCAAGAAAAAAAACGATTTCTCTCGAATGAATAACTTGAGTCAGCAGAGGTCCTAATTTTTTGTAACCAGCATACGGTAATCTCAAAGTGTAACGAAATAAGATTCTAATTTCAGGAACATCCACATTGATTCGCGCACCTTCCTAGACAACGATTTGCCATGCAAAAGCTGCAAAAGATGTATCTAGACATAATACTTCAAGCACTTTGTTTTCACTGGCTTTGAATACACTGGAACCGAAGAATGCCATTTTCAAGGTATTAAAAACCATGAAATTTTCTCACAGGAATTTTTGCATCTTTTTATTCACGTGGACATACAGTGTAAATTCTGGTTATCAGATGTCGGAACTGAAGAAAACTAAGCGCAATGAAGTAACTGAAATCAGAAGTGTGAGAAATGAATGGCACCCTCTGTTGTATTTGTTTGCCTTCCTTTCTCTCCTATGATCTTCGCATTCAGAAATCCCCCAGTACGTTTATTAGCAGTCACTCTTTATGCCAAGCACCCACGCCAAGAAGAGGTCTAAAATTTACGGTACCAGCTACTTCACTGTATGGTACCCTTGCACCCATTTTTACAGCTTATAAATATTGTGCTGAAATATGAAATCGCTGTAAAACCTGCATCCTGTACGACATTACATTAAATGTGCTGCTTGCAGTTCTGCAGCGTTGTTTCTTCCTCACGTTCAAGTGAAAAGGCAAAAAGAACGCTCCGGGACTTACTCTCACACAGCCATTATTTCGGGGCATGTCCTCGCACTAAATGGTCACGAGCATTCTTTGGAAAACTATAGCGGCACATAGGGAAACCGACATTGCATTTGCACCGACCTTCTATTTCTAATAATTAAACGAGACCTAATTAGTACATTCGCTTCGGATGTAGAACATGTTGTCATCCTTTATAACTGCAAAAATATTATTTCTCTAAGAATAAAATATCAGTCCATGGACATGCTATATGCACTGCACCTACTAGAAATTAACCAGTGCTTGCTGAAAATATACTGGTATTTGTGTCTTATGTGATGTATGGCCCACATTTTCTTTTTGACCAGCTATGCCAGTGTGAGAGCTCCTACGCAAGACTAGCTAATTCCTCCTCTTTGTCCTCTATGTGGTCACATATATGTTACGCTACAAGGAAGCTACCTGATACCACAGTACCAAAGAGGTGAATTTACATGAAGACAATCACATAGCAGAGTGAATAACAACCACCATTATTGACTTAGTTTGCTTGGTCGATGACAACTGAAGGTGGCATATTTCTTTCCTCAGATTTTTTTTTTATTGGTTTGTTCCAGCTAAAAACAGAAGCCATACACTGAGCAGCAGGGCATAATAAAACCCTCCATAAGCATCATTTTGCTTCGCTTTGCTTTGCGTGATATAGGGTACTATGACTGTGTTCGCAGTACGATTTAAAACGTTGGCACCTATAGGGCTAGATTGTAGCCCCTTATTGCGTGCAAATATTCTGATGCATGCAGAGCTGTAAGCTGTTCTTCCGGGTGAAAGAAAGCTTGAAGACTGCATACGTTGTGGCTCACTGCCAAAGAGATGCGGTTGGAGAAGAAATTACTGGACATAAAACACAGTGAGGCATGCTCCACCCAGGCCACAAGGAGGTACACAATTAATTTGAGCCACCTTCTGTTAATGCATCAAAAACACCTATTTCCACTGAAAGAAAGACTGGGTTTTTTTTTCTCTTGTGGTTGAAGGGCACACGAGATCATAATAAATTGTTTCCAAAAGCTGTTACGTCGCATTCTGACATGATCTGAGCCAATATGGTCAGCTGATGCTATAAGACCTACAGAAAACACATGCCAGCAGATTCTGAACATGCTATAGGAGAGGGTATGCCCTTGAAATGATGAGATTTGTTCACTTTCCAGATGACTTCAGGTATGTGAAAACAATCATAAATGTTCACAAAGCTGTTATGAAGCAGCGACTGCAATTAATCTGTAGAACTGGGCAGAACGGTTGAATGCAGAATTTGTTCAAAGTGTGCTATAGCGTCATACAGATGGGATATGAATGAGCTAACGAAACATTTTTCTTGCGTAAGAGCAAATACACCTGTAGGTTCTCAAATTATTTTTTTTTTTTTGCTTCCTAGATGGCCTCAACTCACGAACAAGCTGCAGCACATTATGGTGACATTTTTTTTAAATTTTTCTTAAAGAAAAATAAACCTCTAGATTTTCAATATGTTGCAGGAGAGGACTAGTTATACAAATAAGGGAAGATTTCTTTTAGACGACCTATATGTGAATATACTATCTGAAAAAAACAGTAATTTTTTGCAAGTGCTTGTTATTCTCAAACACATGGTTAAACAATGAATATAGATCAGCTTGATATTCTTATGTGAAGCTAATCACAAGCAATCAGTTACAAGCATAAATAATCTGGGGCTCCTTCAAGAATGCTAATGTGTCAGAAATTTATTGTAAACTTGACTCCAAATGTGTTCCTTTCTCGAGTTCTCACCACGTCACCAGATTTATTCTCGTTCTACGTACCCTTTGGGATGGCAGAGCCGTGGTTCCCCTCTAACACCAGGCAAGGAAAGCGCACAAATGATGCATATGTAGATGTCAGAAGGAAGCTCGTAAGGGACAACTTCATATTTCGGCACAGTTTAATGTGCCCCATTGTTCAAGAAAACAAAATGATGAGTTACATTCGATATATGCATCATCTAAAAAATGCACACATTTTTTTTCAGTGATATTTAACAGAGTCAAGCTACATCTCTGGCTGGTTTTGGCTGGAATAGCCCAGGTTGACAGTTACACAAGCTGATGTATGTCAGCACTGAAAATATAAAGGAAAAAAGGCAATTTAAAATGCCTCACTCAATTTACTACTTTTCATAGCTTACACCTTGACAGGTGTTTTTTATCCTAAAATGGTTTCATTGCCAAAATCAACGAGAATTACCGTCATCACATTAACAAGTTTCAACTGTATACCAAGTAATAACAAACATGTGCTTACTTTTTCTGTAATCAAGATGTAAATTACATCGTTGAGTTGCAGGCTTCAGTGAAAAATCACTGCTGAGTGAGTACGGCACTGCTAGTGACGCAACATGTGATTCCAGTGTCTTTCACCCCACCCCACGTTATTTCATGAGCAGTTGGCATCAGAATCAATCAGCTTGCATGATGCACTTATGAAGGGTAATTTCATGTGTGCCAATAAACATACTGCAGTGCTAATTTACAATGTAGTTTGTGGCCGTGGAGCACACTCATATTCAGTATGCCATGTGAACTAGGGGAGCATTTTCTGCATAAACATTAGATGAGTGAAGACCCCCAAAAAATGTAACCACTGTTTACGTGCATTTGACAACCCGCATTTTTATTGCTGAGAGGCTCTCTTCGTAGCAAGAGGGAAAGGGTGCTGGCAATGTGGCGCATGTTCATAAGATGTAGAACCAGAGACACAGAAAAAAAATGACAGCATATCATGATCTCAATCATGTCATTGTGTCCGTGTTTCTGTCTCCTGTTCTGCATTTGTTAATCTTTTTGTGTAGTTGCTGGATTTTAGCCCAACAGCAGGGGTCAGCAAATAGAGCACATCCAGAACATGCAAGGCATACATTTCCTCATTCTCCGCATTCCTCATTCAAGTAATGTTGAAGAAGTAACCATGCGAAGAAACAATACAACAGTGAAGCTGGCTTCAGTACACTACAACATGTAACAATATACAGTATGCCTCAGTGTTTCCCAAACCGTGTGTCAGGACCCCCATTGAGGCAACGATAGCCCAAACGGGGCCCAAGAGAAAGCAGATGAAGTGAGGGCAATATGCCACAAAACCAAGGAAACTATTTCTCTACGACTGCATTATATTGAAGTTGTTTTACAAAAATGCAAGTTCAGTTCAGCACACAATTAGTCGGGAAACAAGCTAACTCGCAGCAATGCTTTGAATCAAGTGTGCCGCAGTATCATGACGAGACCGTGGACCTACATCAGACGCTACTTGCACGCACTAGTATAACATTCATATTTCTTTATTTATTTCGAGAACCCCAAGGGTCCGGAGGACATTACATGGGGGGTGGGAACTGGAGCGTAAGATACATTTACAGCAACTTGATAGAAACAAACAAGCAAGCAGAAAAGAACAACACAATTAGCAGTAAGTAAACAGGAAAATAAAGAAACGACGACAGTACAATCTTATATGAAAACAAGTATTAAAGCGTGAAACAGGGAGTTCGTTCACATAAGTACGGATAATTAACAAATATGATAAGGGGGAGGTGAAAATTTCATAGCAACTGACATACAAGCGTGGTGGTCTTGTGGGTGGAGTGAACGGGAGAGGGTGTTACAAAATACTGTATGCTCGATAATAGTTGTGAGACGTGATGGGAGGTTGTTCCATTCGATGGCAGTTGAACAAAAGAATGATCTGGATAATGCCTTGGTATTACAATGAAAGCATGTGACCTTATTAGTGTGGTGGATGCGAGGAAAAATGACACTCAGGCAGGTGATGGGCGATTGGTACGGTGGCAAGATTAAAAAGAACCAATGGAAGAGGGCTAACTTGGCAAGACGGCGACGATGTTCGAGTGAGTAGAGATTAAGGTTTGATTTTAACGCGGTTACAAGGGATCGAATTTGTAGTCGTTGGAAATGAAACGGGCAGCCCGATTCTGGATGGCTTCTAGGGCGTCGCAGAGATACTTTTGGGGAGGGTCCCAAATAGGTGATGCATATTCCAGCTTGCTTCGTACAAGAGCCGTGAAGGTTAGGAGCTTAAGATGGAGCCCGCCAACCTGAGGGTGCGTCTAACAAAGCCTAGGGAGCGAGAAGCGTTAGTTATTATGTGGTTGATGTGCTCGTTCCAAGTTAGGTTGGAGGAAAGGTGGATTCCAAGATATTTGTAAGAATCTGCTCGGGTTAATGTGATATCACTTAGAGTGTAGGGGAAGGGAGGAAGGCAGGAGACCCGTCTTCGAGAAAACGACAAAATGCGACACTGTGCAATGTTCAGAGGCATTTGCCACTCATTGCACCAACGCCGGATTAGTTAAAGGTCGCTTTGTAAGGTTAGTTGGTCAGAAGGAGAGAGGATTTGCCTGTACACTACACAGTCGTCAGCAAAGAGACAAATCGTGGAAGATATGCCTGAAGGAAGATCATTTATATAGATAAGGAAAATGAGAGGGCCGAGGACTGAACCCTGAGGGACACCAGAAAGCACAGGTACATCTGGGGATAGGTGGTTGTTGCAAGTAACAAATAACGTACGATTAGTCAGAAATTGAGCTATCCAATGGACGACATACGGGTCGAGGTTAAGCAGATAGAGTTTGTATAGAAGCTTAGAGTGCGACACCATATCGAAGGCCTTGCGAAAGTCTAAGAAAGCGGCGTCACCCTGATGATTATTGTCCGCGTGGAGAAAGATGTCGTGAACAAAACTGACTACTTGAGTTTCACATGAAAAGAGGTTTCGAAACCCGTGCTGCAAGTGATAGAAGAAGCATTTTTCTTCAAGGTACTTAACTACGTTGGAGTATGCGTTCGAGAATTTTACATACTATAGATGTGAGTGAAATGGGGCGGTAGTTATTAACGATGTGGCAGCTGCCTGATTTGTGAATAGGGACAATCTTCGCCATCTTCCAGTCCTGCGGTATGGCAGAATCTTAAAGTGACTGAGTAAATATGCAACATAGAATCTTGCTGGAAATAGATCTCGTGTTGTATAGAACCTTCGGGTTAATAGAGTCCGGACCAGCACTCGACGACAGCTTAAGTGACTCAATGATTTTACAAATACCATGAGTGCTGATATGAATGGGGACTATAGGTGACAAGGCGATTACTAGTAGTAATAGGTCTTGTCCAGACTACAAGCTATCCAAACTACAGGATTCCTGCCCCTGAGCCCTGCGCGTATTTTTCCTCGCGCGCGGCAGGCGGCGCTCGGGTGGAGGCTCTTACCGGTGGGCGGAGCGTGGCCGGAGGGTTGCGTGCGCGCTTACCCGCTCACATTTTTCAGCCTGGGCCGACTTCTTTCATCATTTCTCAATCTGTGTCGAATTCAATCGCAATTTTTTCCCCGCTACAACAGATGTGCAGTAGGCAGTTTACATGCAAAGGATAGCCATACACAAAAGTACAAGTGAAAATATATTTATTAAAGTCATTAGTGTCTGGAATTATGATATGACTCTGTGTGAAGGAGAAAAACTCAGTCAAAAATCTGATGCAATAGCATTGAAGGGGTATTTTATTAGTGATAATCACGAAAGTTTTCAGTTAAGCAGAAGGAGTAGCACATTTTTAATAAAAGAAGATATTTTTAATCAATACGATTACTATCAAATTAAAAGTTTTATTATAAAAAGTCTAACATGACAACCATAGCGGAGTTTTAATTACATACTTCTAATATGTAACTTCATGCGCAACAGCTAATATTCCATTATGATACATTTAATCAAAGAATATATTTTTAATCAATACGATTACTATCAAATTAAAAGTTTTATTATAAAAAGTCTAACATGACCACCATAGTGGAGCTTTAATTACAAGTGCCGATAGATGTATATGAACAGCAGAGAACATGGAAGACCATGGGACACGAACACAAGAGGAAATAAAATCTATAACACTACATTGGTTAATCAAAACAACAGAGGAGGAGACTATCATTTTAACTATCATAAAATCATCCTCGTGACTTCCCCATACAAACCTTACTTTGTTTTATGAATCCAACACAGAAAATACATTAAAAAATGAACTTCACCACATAGCGCGCTCCTAGTCAACAACCAGCTCTAATAATATCTGTCCTGATTTGTTGAAGACTGGAGGCGTACACTTATGATTGTACACACTGGACTGACTTCTTTGGCTATTTTTCAGCCTGGGCCGGATTCATTCGCATTTTTTTCATGCGGCGCGCAAGTAGGGGCATGCAAACTGACAACATCGGACCACATCTTTGGCGATTTTTCACCCTGGGACGACTTCGTTCGCAATTTTTGTCAGGTGGTGTGTGTATCAAAATTAAAAGTTTTATTATAAAAAGTCTAACATGAGTAACCTAGCTGAGTTTTAATTACAAAGTTCTAATATGTAACTTCAAGAACAATAGATAATATTCCATTATGACACATTTAATCAAAGAAGATATTTTTAATCACTATGATTACAATCAAAATTAAAAGTTTTATTATAAAAAGTCTAACATTATTATATGTGAGCACCATAGCAGAGTTTTATTTACAAATTTCTAATAGGTATAGTTAATTGTGAACAGCAGAGAACCTGGAAGACCATGAGACACGAACACGAGAGGAAATAAAATCTATAACAATACATTGGTTAATCAAAAACAACAGAGGAGGAGACTATCATTTTTAACTATCATAAAATCATCCTCGTGACTTCTCCATACAATTTTCATTCTAAGAGACACTACAAACCTTACTTTATTTTATGAATTCAACACAGAAAATATATTAAAAAATGGACTTCACCACATAGCACACTCCTAGCCAACAATCAGCTCTAATAATATCTGCCCTGATTTGTTGAAGACGGGAGGCGTACACCTGACAGTTATGAACATTTTCCAGCGCAATAGGGAAGATTATTCCAACATTACACAATTAATCAATTTCTTATTAAGTAAACAGCATAGACATATGGAAATAATGAGAAAAACGATCAACAGCTAATAGAGAACCAAAACACATCACATAAACAACAGACACATGCAGGAAAATAAATGAAAAAGAATCTATCAAAACGATCAACATGCACAAATGAATGGCAGAGAAACACTTTGAACGGCACATGATGAATAATTTAATACAGCACAGAGCTAACACTGAATAGCAGAGAAACAATCTAAACGGCGCATCTGCCAACGTGTAAACAACAGACAGGAAAATATTACTGAAACAGATAATAGAGAGCCAAAATCCAACACGTAAACAAGAGGTACACAAAGGATAAATAGTTGAAGAACAATCTAACAATACAAGAAACATGCACGGATGAATAGCAGAGAAACACTCTAAACGGTGCATCTACCAACGGTAAACAACAGACACATGCAGGAAAATAATTGAAAAAGAATCAATCAAAACGATAAACATGCACGGATGAATAGCAGAGAAACACTTTGAACGATGTATCTGCCAACATGTAAACAACACACCGGAAAATAATAGCAAACATTACAATTTGAAATAATATATCTTTTGAACTATCATAAAATCAACATTGCGAGCTAACAATATCCTACTCAGGCACTATAAACATTACCTTGACAGAGTTATTCAAACACGCACCACAGCTATACTTTCCACAGTACAACCAGACTCGAGACACGGTGGGGTCACTCTCTCCCTCTATGCAGACCGGTGGGGTCACTCTCTCCATCTATACAGCCCCAAAAGCGGGGAACCTGTTGTCAATCTGCGGGGTGGGGAAATCCTCTCTCTTTTTCAAATTCTTTCCTCCAAAAAGGAAATATTCTTAGGACCGGTGTACAGAGGCGAAATTTTTTATTGATCGCAAATAGACATTGGAATTATTCGACTCTCAAGAACACAATAAGAACCCTATCAAAAAAAAAAAAAATCTAAGAATAGACTTTTTAAGCAAACGAGAAAATATTATCGGTGCAAACAATACTCAACGAGAAACGTTGCATTTAATGTATTTCAGATCAGACACAACTATTAGGCAATCATTATTCTCAACTCACAAAATATCAATCGAGTGAAAGTCAAGTTTATTCAGTGATAGAAACAATACGAATTCGAAAACGAGAAACAAATTTAATTACATCGTTTGATGTTAACGTTGCAATACACGCAGAAGTCGCAAACAACTCATCTGAAATGCAAATTATTGTGTTTGCTATAGCGGAAATCAACGCACACAACTTAAAAATACATTCCCAACTAGTAGAATATTTTTATTAATATCAATCGAGTGATCATCTGAAACAAAGTCAAAAGCAGTAAATAATTTAGGCAAACATTTTTCATAATCACACAGCGCAAATATACATCACAGAAACATGTCTTTTTTCATTCAGGACCCACTAGTGGAAACGAAGTGAGAGAGTTCCCGTACACATTCGTTAAGGTTACGCCCGCGGGGAGTAGGGGAATGCAAACAATGGTCTCGGTATACAAAGCCATAAAATCGCTCCTACAAGTCAAGTTAGGGAAGGAGGGTCTCTTGCGCTGTCTTGTACATAGAATCACTGAAAGCAAAGTTTTTCCTTTACACATCACATCTTTTTTGTAAATTGACTTTCATAATTCTAACGTCAGGTGGAAGATTACGAACCTGATAATACAATTTTAATAAATAAAATTAGCACCAATATGACTTAATTAAATGTCGAGGCGCACTACAAAACAGAACAGACAACTGATATACACTGAAGAGATGGACAGATTTTGTACTCGTTACCATTCGTCATGGGAGGACCTGATAAAAAGTTGCTTCGAAAAGGAGTAGCCGCGAAACGATTCATTTATCGCTGCATTTCAATACGTCCTAGACATGGTCGTATTCGGAGATATGGTGCAAATTATGGAGTTCAAGATGCGAGACATTGTATGTCGAATCTACAATAGTTATAAAAATATTTGCACGTCAACATCGGAAGGACCGTTTGGATTGATGGTGGAGTTTTTGAGGTTTGCTAATGAAGAATTGAAATACACTAGACCAAACGTAATTGTAATCATTGCAATGGGCATTGCATTAATCAAGAAAGCAATCAAATCAAATTATCATATACAAGCAGTCTATATCGCACGATTCATTACGGATTTGTTGAAATTACACCTAACGGTTGAAATGGAAAGTACATAAAAAATCTTATCACGTGGTATATTCCACCCTAGAACCTCTACTCATTTATTTTATTCTACCAGTCAAGGATGTCGAATGAACAGAAGTTCAATATTGTCGTGCAAGGTCTGATGTATCATCACTTATTGAAACTCAACAAACATATCAATTGCGGTGGGCCACCGGACGATTTTCATCTAATACTCTCTTGTACGCCATTCAAGAATCTTCATACAAAGAAAGGAAGCATAAATAAGAGATTGTGCAAGTTCGTCGCAACAAAGTGCAAGTTGTTGAAGCAATACAAACACGGCGACAGCATATCACCCGCATTAATCAACGCTGGATTCAAGCGCCCAATAATCAGAATAAATTACTTGATGTCTTCGGAATTCATCAATCAAGACAACAAACGAAAACTTCGGAGTTTGGAATAGAATTGTAATTTATCGAAATAAACAAGTGTATAATTGAAATAATAATTGTATTCTTTGTCATCATTGTAATATATTCTACACAGCGCAACGAAAACAGCTTATGACCATGTTGAAGATTGCTAAGGAGACACTACGTACAAGGATCTTCGCATGGAATCAGCGCTGGCAATCAAATAGATTTTTACACGACCACACTCTATACAACACCGACACCCGAAGGAAAGAATTGTAGAAGAATCGATAATAGAAATTTAGAGGCATGTTACATCAATCTTTGTTTACAAAGAGGATCACTAATATTTTGCGAAAGCTTATTTTACGAATTAAATTGCACAGTGTATATATTTTCTCAAACTATTGGACAGTTGACAATACTATATTGAAAGGAATCTATTATCAAATGACGCGAAGGTGGAGTCTACAATTCTTATCATCATAACATGCGGCACACAATTCCAATAAGATTTTGGGAGAATCGAATCACACAACTGTCATCAGAAATGTTTAATTGCTATACAATGAAGATGAGCACTATGCATAAGATATGTAATTATAATAAGTAAATATTCCTTTTGCAAACTTAACCAAAGCAGCACACATAAACGTAGCTTCAATTCACAGAATGTACCCGAGGTTTTTAATTAGCCATACTGAAAAACTATGAGTCTATTCGATATGTCACGGCATATGAGGCACTACAAATGGAAGGACATACATTAATTTTTGAAGATTTTAGCTCATAATGAATCAAAACGTAATCTTCAACACCAAAGGTTCGTGTTTAAATTTTCAAAGTCAAAACTGTACACTCTTTCTTACAATTTTTTTTAAGATGTAGATTAAAAAGCTGTCTATATAGTCACACATTGTATACAAGATATTTGTTTGTACATTAATTGATAAAATTTATCAGATCACATTCCGGAGCAGTGGAGACTATCAGTAAGTGTTTAATTAAAATTTGAACTGCTACCGCAATTTACGAACTGAGTTGTAGAAAGCGTAATTTCACAGCTTTAGCTGGCTCACTTTGATACGCGAAGGTTTTAAGAACTCTTTTGCGATGACAAAGAATTTAATCGAGTGTATTGATGTTTTCTATATACTCTATAACGTAATGTGAATTCTCCACGACGTGGATGCGGGATGCGACGTGGTCGTCCAATGCGTTTCGGCAACACGCCGGGCAGCGTTTCCCGGACACCCTTCCGAAACCGAACGCGATTCGGCGCCCAACGCGTTAACGCGGCACCCCACGCGAGCGTGTTGCTTTCTTCCGGAAACGGGTTCGTCGACGCGGGTGACCCTTTCTCCGAATTTTGTTCGAAAAATATTCGTAACTTTTACTATCTACGTCGTGGAGAATTCACATTACGTTATACAGTATATAGAAAACATCAATACACTCGATTAAATTCTTAGTCATCGCAAAAGAGTTCTTAAAACCTTCGCGCATCAAAGTGAGCCAGCTAAAGCTGTGAAATTACGCTTTCTACAACTCAGTTCGTAAATTGCGGTAGCAGTTCAAATTTTAATTAAACACTTACTGATAGTCTCCACTGCTCCGGAATGTGATCTGATAAATTTTATCAATTAATGTACAAACAAATATCTTGTATACAATGTGTGACTATATAGACAGCTTTTTAATCTACATCTTAAAAAAATTGTAAGAAAGAGTGTACAGTTTTGACTTTGAAAATTTAAACACGAACCTTTGGTGTTGAAGATTACGTTTTGATTCATTATGAGCTAAAATCTTCAAAAATTAATGTATGTCCTTCCATTTGTAGTGCCTCATATGCCGTGACATATCGAATAGACTCATAGTTTTTCAGTATGGCTAATTAAAAACCTCGGGTACATTCTATGAATTGAAGCTACGTTTATGTGTGCTGCTTTGGTTAAGTTTGCAAAAGGAATATTTACTTATTATAATTACATATCTTCTGCATAGTGCTCATCTTCATTGTATAGCAATTAAACATTTCTGATGACAGTTGTGTGATTCGATTCTCCCAAAATCTTATTGGAATTGTGTGCCGCATGTTATGATGATTAGAATTGTAGACTCCACCTTCGCGTCATTTAATAATAGATTCCTTTCAATATAGTATTGTCAACTGTCCAATAGTTTGAGAAAATATATACACTGTGCAATTTAATTCGTAAAATAAGCTTTCGCAAAATATTAGTGATCCTCTTTGTAAACAAAGATTGATGTAACATGCCTCTAAATTTCTATTATCGATTCTTCTACAATTCTTTCCTTCGGGTGTCGGTGTTGTATAGAGTGTGGTCGTGTAAAAATCTATTTGATTGCCAGCGCTGATTCCATGCGAAGATCCTTGTACGTAGTGTCTCCTTAGCAATCTTCAACCTGGTCATAAGCTGTTTTCGTTGCGCTGTGTAGAATATATTACAATGATGACAAAGAATACAATTATTATTTCAATTATACACTTGTTTATTTCGATAAATTACAATTCTATTCCAAACTCCGAAGTTTTCGTTTGTTGTCTTGATTGATGAATTCCGAAGACATCAAGTAATTTATTCTGATTATTGGGCGCTTGAATCCAGCGTTGATTAATGCGGGTGATATGCTGTCGCCGTGTTTGTATTGCTTCAACAACTTGCACTTTGTTGCGACGAACTTGCACAATCTCTTATTGATGCTTCCTTTCTTTGTATGAAGATTCTTGAATGGCGTACAAGAGAGTATTAGATGAAAATCGTCCGGTGGCCCACCGCAATTGATATGTTTGTTGAGTTTCAATAAGTGATGATACATCAGACCTTGCACGACAATATTGAACTTCTGTTCATTCGACATCCTTGACTGGTAGAATAAAATAAATGTGTAGAGGTTCTAGGGTGGAATATACCACGTGATAAGATTTTTTATGTACTTTCCATTTCAACCGTTAGGTGTAATTTCAACAAATCCGTAATGAATCGTGCGATATAGACTGCTTGTATATGATAATTTGATTTGATTGCTTTCTTGATTAATGCAATGCCCATTGCAATGATTACAATTACGTTTGGTCTAGTGTATTTCAATTCTTCATTAGCAAACCTCAAAAACTCCACCATCAATCCAAACGGTCCTTCCGATGTTGACGTGCAAATATTTTTATAACTATTGTAGATTCGACATACAATGTCTCGCATCTTGAACTCCATAATTTGCACCATATCTCCGAATACGACCATGTCTAGGACGTATTGAAATGCAGCGATAAATGAATCGTTTCGCGGCTACTCCTTTTCGAAGCAACTTTTTATCAGGTCCTCCCATGACGAATGGTAACGAGTACAAAATCTGTCCATCTCTTCAGTGTATATCAGTTGTCTGTTCTGTTTTGTAGTGCGCCTCGACATTTAATTAAGTCATATTGGTGCTAATTTTATTTATTAAAATTGTATTATCAGGTTCGTAATCTTCCACCTGACGTTAGAATTATGAAAGTCAATTTACAAAAAAGATGTGATGTGTAAAGGAAAAACTTTGCTTTCAGTGATTCTATGTACAAGACAGCGCAAGAGACCCTCCTTCCCTAACTTGACTTGTAGGAGCGATTTTATGGCTTTGTATACCGAGACCATTGTTTGCATTCCCCTACTCCCCGCGGGCGTAACCTTAACGAATGTGTACGGGAACTCTCTCACTTCGTTTCCACTAGTGGGTCCTGAATGAAAAAAGACATGTTTCTGTGATGTATATTTGCGCTGTGTGATTATGAAAAATGTTTGCCTAAATTAATTACTGCTTTTGACTTTGTTTCAGATGATCACTCGACTGATATTAATAAAAATATTCCGGTGTGTTGTTTACATGTTGGCAGATACATCGTTCAAAGTGTTTCTCTGCTATTCATCCGTGCATGTTTATCGTTTTGATTGATTCTTTTTCAATTAATTTCCTGCATGTGTCTGTTGTTTACCGTTGGTAGATGCACCGTTTAGAGTGTTTCTCTGCTATTCATCCGTGCATGTTTCTTGTTTTGTTAGATTGTTCTTCAACTATTTATCCTTTGTGTACCTCTTGTTTACGTGTTGGATTTTGGCTCTCTATTATCTGTTTCAGTAATATTTTCCTGTCTGTTGTTTACACGTTGGCAGATGCGCCGTTTAGATTGTTTCTCTGCTATTCAGCGTTAGCTCTGTGCTGTATTAAATTATTCATCATGTGCCGTTCAAAGTGTTTCTCTGCCATTCATTTGTGCATGTTGATCGTTTTGATAGATTCTTTTTCATTTATTTTCCTGCATGTGTCTGTTGTTTATGTGATGTGTTTTGGTTCTCTATTAGCTGTTGATCGTTTTTCTCATTATTTCCATATGTCTATGCTGTTTACTTAATAAGAAATTGATTAATTGTGTAATGTTGGAATAATCTTCCCTATTGCGCTCGAAAATGTTCATAACTGTCAGGTGTACGCCTCCCGTCTTCAACAAATCAGGGCAGATATTATTAGAGCTGATTGTTGGCTAGGAGTGTGCTATGTGGTGAAGTTCATTTTTTAATATATTTTCTGTGTTGAATTCATAAAACAAAGTAAGGTTTGTAGTGTCTCTTAGAATGAAAATTGTATGGGGAAGTCACGAGGATGATTTTATGATAGTTAAAAATGATAGTCTCCTCCTCTGTTGTTTTTGATTAACCAATGTATTGTTATAGATTTTATTTCCTCTCGTGTTCGTGTCTCATGGTCTTCCAGGTTCTCTGCTGTTCACAATTAACTATACCTATTAGAAATTTGTAAATAAAACTCTGCTATGATGCTCACATATAATAATGTTAGACTTTTTATAATAAAACTTTTAATTTTGATTGTAATCATAGTGATTAAAAATATCTTCTTTGATTAAATGTGTCATAATGGAATATTATCTATTGTTCTTGAAGTTACATATTAGAACTTTGTAATTAAAACTCCGCTAGGTTACTCATGTTAGACTTTTTATAATAAAACTTTTAATTTTGATACACACACCACCTGACAAAAATTGCGAACGAAGTCGTCCCAGGGTGAAAAATCGCCAAAGATGTGGTCCGATGTTGTCAGTTTGCATGCCCCTACTTGCGCGCCGCATGAAAAAAATGCGAATGAATCCGGCCCAGGCTGAAAAATAGCCAAAGAATTCAGTCCAGTGTGTACAATCATAAGTGTACGCCTCCAGTCTTCAACAAATCAGGACAGATATTATTAGAGCTGGTTGTTGACTAGGAGCGCGCTATGTGGTGAAGTTCATTTTTTAATGTATTTTCTGTGTTGGATTCATAAAACAAAGTAAGGTTTGTATGGGGAAGTCACGAGGATGATTTTATGATAGTTAAAATGATAGTCTCCTCCTCTGTTGTTTTGATTAACCAATGTAGTGTTATAGATTTTATTTCCTCTTGTGTTCGTGTCCCATGGTCTTCCATGTTCTCTGCTGTTCATATACATCTATCGGCACTTGTAATTAAAGCTCCACTATGGTGGTCATGTTAGACTTTTTATAATAAAACTTTTAATTTGATAGTAATCGTATTGATTAAAAATATATTCTTTGATTAAATGTATCATAATGGAATATTAGCTGTTGCGCATGAAGTTACATATTAGAAGTATGTAATTAAAACTCCGCTATGGTTGTCATGTTAGACTTTTTATAATAAAACTTTTAATTTGATAGTAATCGTATTGATTAAAAATATCTTCTTTTATTAAAAATGTGCTACTCCTTCTGCTTAATTGAAAACTTTCGTGATTATCACTAATAAGATACCCCTTCAATGCTATTGCATCATATTTTTGACTGAGTTTTTCTCCTTCACACAGAGTCATATCATAATTCCAGACACTAATGACTTTAATAAATATATTTTCACTTGTACTTTTGTGTATGGCTATCCTTTGCATGTAAACTGCCTACTGCACATCTGTTGTAGCGGGGGAAAAATTGCGATTGAATTCGACACAGATTGAGAAATGATGAAAGAAGTCGGCCCAGGCTGAAAAATGTGAGCGGGTAAGCGCGCACGCAACCCTCCGGCCACGCTCCGCCCACCGGTAAGAGCCTCCACCCGAGTGCCGCCTGCCGCGCGCGAGGAAAAATACGCGTAGGGCTCAGGGGCAGGAATCCTGTAGTTTGGATAGCTTGTAGTCTGGACAAGACCTATTACTACTATTACTGATAATGGAGTTTGGGTGTACCCGTTATCGGTGTTGAAAACGGATGAAAACAAGGAAGCGAAAGCGTTGGCGCAGTCGCTGTCGGCGGGTGTCAGTTAGACTGATACGGTGGGATTTTGGTGGCGATAAGATTTTCCAAAATTGTTTTGGTTTATTCGTCAAGAGAGACGGGAGGTCGATGGTAAAGAACTTATGTTTCGCTTCTTTGATCGAGCACCTGTATTCCCGTTCACAGTAGTGAAATTTAGCCCATGATACAATGTCGCCAAGACGCTTTGCTTTCCTGAATAAGCGCTTTTTCTTGGTTAGGAAGATTTTAAGACTTTTCGTGAACCAAGGATTGTGATCATAAGATTTCACTCTTATCTTTGGAACATTGTACTCGGTAAGGTAGTTTATGTTGTCACGAAAGAGGGAGCAGTTATCCTCAATGGAGTGAGGCAAGGTGCCATGAAATGAATTTTCATAAAGAGCTTCAAGACCCTCGTTGATGGCTTTGAAGTGAGTTTGAGCATAGTCGCATATGGTTTTATCGTTGAGTTTATGAACATTTGGACTACTTGGAGAGATATCTTAGAAAATGGTCACTGAGACCATCAGTGACATGCAAAGAAGTGATGTGTTCAGGATGGGAGGTTAAAACCAAGTCAAGGGTTGACTGCGTGGCATGAGTTATTCGGGTAGGATGTGGAACGGCATGCGATAGATTAAATGTAAGGCATAAATCCACAAACAGTGTCTCTTGTGAACTCCGGGACAGTTTGCCGTGGAGCAAGTCCCAATTTATTGACCGTATATGTATCAGCGTATATTGAAGGTGTATATTACTGTATATGTATCAGGGCAGATTTCAAGCTTCCTGAGCGCGCACAGACGGGGATCTCAGTTGTCTCGCGACGTAACAGACGGAGAAAGACACCGGCTGACACACACAGACATCCCGAAGGCTATGCCCATCTTTGTTGATGCACCCACGAATCCACAGGAAGACTGCCGAAGCTCTCCCACTCGTATTAAGTACCTGTAGCTTCAACTACAAACAGTTTAGAGCACACTCCACGAAACGAGAACAGCTGATTGCTGCTTTCATGGGCGCGGCCATGCGAGCGGCCATGCGAGCCGAGAAGGACCGTTCAACAGAGGAGCAATTTTAGGTAAGTTCGAGCGTGGCGCCAGTCGTCGGTGCAACAATTTCCAGAGTGAACCGAGTTCGATCAGCTCAGATAACGCTTTTTTCATTCTTTTTCTTTCTAGTAATATTTATCATTCTTTTTGATTCATTTCCAATTCTAATTCCAATTCCAGCTCAACCGCTCAGCGCGCTGACACTATAGTGCAACGTAGAGTCAATAAATCTTTCGCTTCCTCGCTTCCCTAAGGAGAAGAGTACTTGAAGTATATTCCTGTTGTGTGATTCCTTTTTTCCCTCTCTACGTTCCAGAAACATACGGTTTCTGAGCCAAGACAATATAGTTGCGAGCGCAGTTGACTTACAGAAGTATCCCATACAGATCCCGTACCGTGAAGACCACCACCCCAAACGTGGTTGCCACGGTTTCGGTTTTGGCCATTTGCATGTCAAAATTCAGGGATTGATATTTTAATACACATACGCGTTTCAGAATTTTTAAACGTGGATTTTAACTAGGACAGTCTCTGATATCGGTATCTGGCTTTTGTTCAAGACGTCCTTATTAGAGTTAATTAATGAATTTAATTGATTAGTCATCCTTATTAGTCATTACAGTCTCTCTTGGAAAAGATACGCGCCCGTATAACTCAACTGTGAAAATGACGTGCTCTCGTGACTTTTTAATAAAAGTTTGTCCCCCCTCCAAGCTGAAACACACACACACACACAAAATAAACGGGGTGCCACAAACGCATACTTTGTGGTCGTAGCCATATTTTAATGGAGATTTTTTTGAAGTAAAACAACTAGGACTATATGTACATTAGTTTCGCACGTACGCGTACGCGAGTGGAGGAAAACCTAATCTGCAAGGTATTTTGGCATTCTAGTTTGCATAATTCACTAAGATGTATTTTTGTGTGTGTGTGTGTGTGAAGCTCTTTTTCTTTCTTCGAGAAACAGAAAGAGCAGAATTGCTGGCAATCGGTTTAGATATGAGATGAGTCCTTCATCTATATGCTTCAAATTATTATCCCCAGAGGTGACATTTGTTTTTAGTGCACCGTTTCAGATTTTCCATTATCGAGATACTTCGCTCGCACTAACTCGGAAGTCGGCAAGGGGGAGCGAGCCCTAACCTAACCTAACCCAACCTAACCTAACCTGAAGGAGAGCACTGCTGGACATGGAGTTAAAGATTGAGAAGTACGGCATTTTCAAAGAGGTCCTCGGAGGGAAAATTCGAGGGTGGGGGGTGGGGGGCAGAGCCAGCACTATGAAAACTCGAGGAGCGGTGGACTGTTCCCCCTGCCCCCACATTCCGATTTATACCGAAACTAAACAGGAGCAGCTTTCCAAGCTAGGGCTCCGGAACGAACCGACAACAGTAAAAAACAATAAAAGAAAAAGAAAAACAAGAAAGAAAAAAAGAGGAAGGAAGCACAAAAAAGATATTGTGAGCATCAAACCTACTTTTAGTGGCCTCCGCGTGATCAGACTGACAACATTGTGCAGAGAGAGGGAGAGCGCGCGAAGTGTTGGACGCTTGGGGGAGAGCTCGGTCGCCATGAGGCTTGTAACTTGTCCGTTTGTAACGAATAGTCAAATAAATGTTCCTGTGTTCACATATGGCGCAGTCGACACCAAGAGCCTGTAGCATTCTTTTCTAACTGCCCTGGAGCCTTACCAAACGCCAACTGCCAAGCCTACGACAAGAAAAAGCCCTTGTCGCGGTGAGTCGACGCCATTAGCCATGCCGCTCATAAACTGGGAAGAAGCAACTGCCGCAGATCTTGCCGGCTTTACGGCGGATTTCATTCGCGAAGAGTTATCACAACGTCAACTAGAGAGCACAGGTTCAAAAGAAGATTTAATTCATCGACTCCTCGATGACATCGCCTCAAGACGCACAACGCAGTTACACGAAACAACGGCGTCCGTTGCCGACGAACCGCCAGAACCGCCTCCCACGTCTACTTCAAGCGAAACGCCATTGTTCCAAGCCATGCCAAACTTCACAGCCGACCCCGTGCACAACATGCAGCTTTTGACAGTGTATCTTCAGCAGCAAATGAACTTGACGATGTCACAAGCCAGTACGAAGTCTATAAACGTAACTACATTGCCCGACTTATCGTCAACGGTCCCAACGTTCAGTGGAGACAAAGGACTGTACGCTAGTCGATGGTTGGAGGATCTCGAGCGCACCCAGCAGCTCGCGGCGTGGGAACCCGCAACACTACTGGCCATCGCTTCGGGAAAACTGCGCGGCCCAGCAGCAGACTGGAAAGTCACCACAGGTCATAACTTTAAGACCTGGCCGAGTGGAAGAAAGCTTTTCTAGCACAGTTCGGTGAACGCTTGTCACTTATACAGTGGCAAGAACTCATGGCTGCGCGACAGCAAACAAGTGATGAGAACTTGGTCAGTTACACCCTTGCTAAACTACGAGTGATTGGAAAATGCCCAATCACACTCACAGACAAAGAACGCATCGAATATCTAGTCCAAGGCATCCGTGATGACCAGGTTGCCACAGCAATCACAGTGCAACGACCAAAGACTGTTGAAGAATTTATAACAATTGTCTCTGAAGTTGACAGGGCAATGGATCACACGCAACTTGCCCGCTCAACGAGGCCTCAACAACGAATGGGTAACCAGTCGTCCCGAAGCACAACCATGAGTACAAACACAAAGACTTACACCAGCGGTAATATCGTACAAGGACCCCAGTCTGGAATTTCAGAAACACGGCCTCGAACCACAGTCCCTTTTCGTATTTCTAGTTTGCCACCTGTTGAGCAAGAATCAAGGTACGAGACTATCGCAACCAAGTACGGCTCACCTGCGTACAGACGGGGGCAAGACATCAGAGATGCTGTATGTTACAACTGCCAGAGGAAAGGTCACCTTGCAAGCAAATGCCCAGAACCTAGACAACCACCCCGGGACAGCAGACAGACAATACCAAAAGCACCGTTAGCCTATGCAGGCCATGGAGAACACACATTGTCCGGCTCTAAGTTGAGATGTGCTGTAGTGCCTGCTCAGGTGACAGGATTGGGAGAGGTCAGCGCATTTCCAGATAGTGGTTCTAACGTAACCATCTTAGCAGCCAACCTAGCAGGAAATCTTCATGTGGAACCATGGTGCAAACCACCTCTTCTGGTTGTTGGCGGAAGCTCAGTGATGCCCCAGGGAGCTGGGTTTTTGCGCATTGGTATCGGACCTCTCACTGCTATCGTCGAAGCTGCTGTCCTAGAAAAGAATGTCCTCCCCTTGATTTTAGGAGAAGATTGGTTCCATGCAGTTCACGCCGAACTCTATCTAAGACCTCCGCAACTGCCTATCATATGCCAACCAGCACGTAACATAGTAGTGCAGTGCAGGGAAGAACTTTTGCCAAGAATGTCAAATGCAGTGATTCTGAGAGCATCAGCACTGTCACATTTTGAAAAACACTCATGCACATCACTGGAGCCACTACAAGTAGAGTATGAGCCTGATGAAAATGAGCCCTTGTGGAGCAAACTCAACAAGGCTGATACCGACCAGCTAAAACAAAACAGCTACGACGGTCTTCCAGAGACAAGCTCCTGCGAACAGTCTCGCATCATCAGTGACATCTTTGTCGGTGAGCAACTCGACGTCGAGGAACAGATTGCAGTCAAGAATGTTGTGCTACGTCATGCTAGTCTTTTTGCAAGCACTGCAACTGACATCGGCCTCTATGAAGGCATTGAGCACGAGATCACACTGCTACCTGATGCCAAGCCTTACGGACGACAGCCATACCGGTACACAGCCAGCGAGCGTCAATTCCTTGAGAACCAGACAACAAGCTTACTTGAAAAGGACATCATCCGTCCTGCATCAGGACCATGGGGATTCCCAGCCATTGTCGTAACTCAGAAGGACAAAAAGAGACTTTGTGTGAATTACATACCTCTCAACCGAATGACTGTCAGTGTCTTACAGCCACTACCTCGTGCAGACGACATTTTTGACGATCTTAGTGGAAGCTCCTTGTTTGCTATCTTGGACTTATGCTGCGCCTACTGGCAAATTAGAGTAAGAGAAGACGACCAAGAAAAGACTACATTTATCACGCACCAAGGTACCTTTAAGTGGACACGAATGCCTTTTGGGCTCAAGAATGCCCCATCCACTTTTCAGAAAGCCATGCACAAGATCTTTCGTGAACTGAAACCTCGAAGAACGCACTCAGGGGTACGCACATACCTCGATGATATAATTATTTTTTCTGACGATCTGTCAGAGTTCCTTGACCTTCTTGATGAGACACTAACACTTTTGCGTCTGGCCGGCTTCAAGGTATCCTTGAAGAAATGCAAGTTTGCTGTTGCCTCAGTAAAGTTTCTGGGATTTGTCATCTCTGAACAAGGGAAGCAACCAGACACATCAAAAGTTGAAGCCATTCTTCGCATTCCCACACCTCAGTCATCGAAGCAGTTGCTATCATGGCTTCAAACTGCTAATTTCTACAGGCGCTTCATTCAGGGCTTTTCACGGATTGCTGCACCTCTGCAAGCTGCTATTAAGGATGCAGACTTTGCATGGACCCCCACATGCCAGGAGGCCTTTGAGGCGATTCGCACAGCACTCACGTCAGCACCCATACTGGGTCATTTCGATGCTGATGCACCTACCACAGTCACCACAGATGCATCTGCCGCAGCCCTCGGAGCAGTGCTGACACAGAAACAACAAGGAAGAGAGACTGTCATTGAATATGCCAGCCGCACGCTCACAGAAGCAGAGCGAAAACAACACAGCAATGTTTGGGAAGCTCTAGCTGTGCATTGGGCTATCACCGTAAAGTTTAGACACTACCTACTGGGCAGGAGGTTTCATCTTCTCACTGACAATTGGTCAGTCGCATGTTTGACTACAAGCTTCAAGCCCTCTCGACGCTTCACAACGATGCTACTTGACCTAGCGGAGTTTGATTTTTCAGTTGAACACCGACCAGGCCGTCAGAACCATGTGGCAGATATGCTATCGAGATACTCGTGTGCAACAGTGTCTCATGTCAACACACTTATCTCCATGCAAGCCGAAGATGTGACTTGTACAGCCATTTGTGCAAAGCTAGCTTCAGAACAGGGTACTCAGGACTTTATAGTCATTGATGACATTCTGTACAGAGTGGCAAGCCCAGAACTATACACAATTGTTGTTCCAGCCAAGATGCAGCAGCACGTCCTTGAGCTCGCTCACAATACCAGTGGACACATGGATGCATCACGAACGTTGAGCAAGATAAAAGAGCGCTATTGGTGGCCCAAGATGAAGGCTACAGTAGAAGATTACGTCAGAGCTTGTCACATTTGCCAAGCATACAATCGACCTACTACAAGGTCTGTTGGTGCAATGTGTTTTATGCCGACATCTGAAACTCCCTTCAGCGCTATAGCTCTTGACCACATCACGATGGCCCCAGTGGAAGAAAAGTATATCTTAAACGTTATTGACTTTGCTACGAGGTACATTGTCCCCGCCGCCGTACCTACAACTTCAACAAAGGATGCAGTGAAACACTTGCACTCACTCTTCCACAGATTTGGAGTGCCTGATGACTGTCTTTGTGATCACGCTAAGTCATTTGAGTCACATCAGTTCAAAAACTTTATGCATATGCATGGTGTGAACATGCATTTTTCAGTGGCTTATCGAGCAGCTAGCAATGGTCTTGTGGAACGTGCAAATGGAACTCTAGTCACAGTGCTTCGAAAGATATGCTGCAACGACCAATCACTTTGGGTCACTAAGCTGGAGGAAGCCGCTTTCGCTGTAAATACAACACGACACCGGAGTACAGGGTTCTCCCCATTTGAACTTTTGTTTGGTTTCCTGCCGAAACTTCCGCACCAGAAAGTCCGCCCATGTCATGCTTCAGACCTAGTGGACAGACTCTTGGAGTTGTCGGATCATCGGAGTGAAGCAGTCAGCCATTCCGAACAGGCACAAGAAGCAAGGAAAATAATCTATGACAGAACGCATCGCAACACCTCATTTGATATTGGTGACTTTGTATGGGTCAGAAGACAAGAACCCATAGTACACGGTAGTGAAAAACTTGCACCAAAATTCAAGGCCTTGTACCAAGTTCTACGTCAGAGGACTCCTGTCACCTATGACATTCGCCGTCTAGTAAACTCCACAACGTCTACACCACATGTCCGTGTTGCACATGTCAGCCAGATGAAGAAGTACCATCCGCCATACTTCGACCCCATCCTAGCTCAAGAGACAACCGAAGATCGAGCCCAGTCCCGCGATGAAGCTGTTTCTGGGACACCGAGGGATTTGCCACAGACTCCAGAGGAACAGGCTCTCAGGGTAGAACCTGACACTTATCCCAAGCACGATCCCAACGACCCCAGCGCATTCGCACGCAACCGAAGCGTCTTGAAGACTACGATGTGTCACTTGAGGGACTTTTTGTTCACCAAGGGGACTTGGTCTTATAAGTGGGGTGGGATGTGAGCATCAAACCTACTTTTAGTGGCCTCCGCGTGATCAGACTGACAACATTGTGCAGAGAGAGGGAGAGCGCGCGAAGTGTTGGACGCTCGGGGGAGAGCTCGGTCGCCATGAGGCTTGTAACTTGTCCGTTTGTAACGAATAGTCAAATAAATGTTCCTGTGTTCACAATATATTCGCTTGAACCGCAACGGGTCAAAAAACATTGCAAACTCGTTTTTCTTGTGCCAGTCATCGGCATTTTTAGCAGCTTTTCTGAACCGTGATGTGGATTACAGGCCCAAATAATCACAAATGAGCAAGCACGCATCCTCGCTGCTTAATTTTTGGTCACTTTACGTCGTTTGAAGTGCAAATTGTTGCGCCTACCACTAGCG
This sequence comes from Ornithodoros turicata, assembly GCF_037126465.1. Classification (NCBI taxonomy): domain Eukaryota; kingdom Metazoa; phylum Arthropoda; class Arachnida; order Ixodida; family Argasidae; genus Ornithodoros; species Ornithodoros turicata. The sequence continues at coordinate 70,655,206 of NC_088201.1, read as the reverse complement.
CCACATTCGCGTTCAAATTGCTCCTCTGTTGAACTGTCCTTGTCGGCTCGCATGGCCGCGCCCATGAAATCGGCAATCAGCTGTTCTCGTTTTCTGGAGTGTACACCAAACTGTTCACAGTTCAAGGTACAGATACTTAATCCGAGTGGGAAAGCCTCGGCGGTCTTCCTGTGGATTCGTGGGTGCATCAACGAAGATGGGCATAGTTTTCGGGATGGCTGTGTGTTCGACAGCTGATATCTGTGCGCTGAACTAACTTCTATTTTTTAAAAACAACTTCAATATATTGCAGTCGTAGCTTGATAGTTTCCTTGGTTTTGTCGCATATTGCGTTCATTTCATCTGCTTTTTCTTTTCGCCAACTGGTGTAACCCCTGCTTTGACTGTTGCGGCCTCCCTATGGTTTATGTGTCAGTTTTGGAAACACTGATATTGTTACATGTGACACATTGTAGTGTACTGCAGCCAGCTTCACTGTTTGACTCATAATTTGCACGGTTACTTCTTTAATATTATTTGGATTACTTTCATCTGATACTGTACCATTAAATAGGATAGAAATTCATTATGGTTCAGAATTATTTTTCCTTTGCAATGTTCCCACACTGATCTTGATGACAAGTTGTCTCTCATTAAATTCCTTTTGTGTTGTATTTCACACTGCTTACAACATAATGTGAGAATGAGAAAATGTATGCTTCACATGTTCTTGGCATCCTCTACAGCAACTGCTCCTGGGCTTAAAATCCAGAAACTACACACGAAAAAAAAAAACTGTAGAACAGACGACACATCAAAAAGGACACGACAAAATGATTGGGACTGTGTTATGCTATACTTTTTTTGTGTGTGTGTGTGTGTCTGGTTCTGCATTTTTGTGAACATGTGCCATGTTGCCGGCACCCTTGCCCTCTTGTCACAAAAACACCCTCAGACATAAAAATGCAGACAAAAAAGTAGAGAACTCCAACTTAACATAACAAGAGAGAACAAACATGGGGACACAGGAAGCTTCTAGAGTCTCGGAACATACGCAGTGACCCCTCGGTTTTTAAGAAAAACCGTGGCCCTTCCCCGAACAATACTCCCATCTCCTTAAATAATGACCGGTTGTGCAATCGCTCATTCAGTTTGGCACTGATGACGTCTGTCGCATGACGGATGAAACGTCTGAGTAAACCTTGTTATTTTGTTATGTTAAGTTGGAGTTCTCTACTTTTTTGTCTAGTTATGTCGTCTCCCGGCTTTTGGAGTACTTTTCCATAAAGATGCAGGTTGTGAGAGGCACATAAACACTGCTTACATTGCTAACCTGTCTATCACAAGACATGTGAAAGGATTGCCAAATTAAAATTCAGTAATACAAAAATGATTCTGAAATACATAATTCCAATAGAAGGGAGAGTAAACATTGGAATAACAGGTAAAGGTAAAGCACTGAAGTGTTGGCATTCTTCTGATGTGTATGATATACTGCTCTATTTAACCCATGGCATATATGTTGTCAAACATTAACTTCTTGCATTCAACATCAAGATGCTGTACCTATTCCATCTAAGCGACTCGTCTTTACACGGACACGTGGCACACCATTTTGGCACAAAGATTTGATATCTCTGCTTGTTGGACATATCAAGCAAATACTGTGCCAAAATTGTGTTACCTACATGACATACTGCTTTGCTGATATATGTTACGGAAGAAATACTCCTGAAGCAATTAAAGGAAGTGCATACGAGTACATATGCTTTGCAAAGTTGTTCCAAAGTTCCAAGTGTTGAATTGGCAAAGCGTTAGTCATCTCATAACAAAGTGATGAAAGAAACTCGTGAGAAATGCGGAGCCGCAAGCACTGTTGCATGGCCATGTTCACAATGGGCAATGACGCTTTTCACTTTGTGTACCGCGGACTGACTATGCTCAATGAGTGGTTTGCAGTACCTATGATTGATGTAGGCCATGGCAACTACCGATGCACTTTGCAGAGTGTGCAATGATGTCTTTTGTGAACGAGACAAACCTCAATATATTTCCACGTAATTTTGATCCTACAATTAATTGAGTTGAGGGTTTCAGGTATTTAAGTGTGCAGCTCTCTTCTGATATTTAGTGGGAATCACACATTGGTTACACATCCTCTAAGCCTCTTAAAAAAATTGTCTTCTTGAAGTGGACACGGAAACTACCTTTCGCAGACAGTACACTGCTGGCATACAAAACCCTTGTACAAAGTGCCTTAGAAACGGTACAAATGACATCACACTGTCCATCATAAAAACAAATGACATCATACTGTTCAACAGTGCCACCAATCTGGTACAGTTGAGCTACGCTCAAAGCTAGGGGGGACGAGTTCGCATCAAAAAGGCACGGTCTTGAGGGGATTATGGTGGTCTTTGACAGAGCACGCAACTTTCGGTCCTACTTTTCTTTCAAGAGGAGGCAGTGAACAAGTGCCCATTTGTGGAACCCAGCCCTCCCCTTCCGATTTGTTTCAGTATCAGTCTGTCTACCAATGTCATGATGACATTTCTATTCTGTTGAGTTTCTTACATGCTGTCCAGGACATATATGTAGATAGGTAGGTATACCAATAATTTTTTTTATTACTACCCTTCTTTTATAGTTTGAATCCCTCGAAAAACCATTGCACAGCACCAGAACACAAAGGCTACATAATGACCCAGTTTCACCAACCTTTTCAGCATCTGAACTAAGATGAACGGTCATTAAACTATCTGCTTCACCACATCACCGATGGAAAAAAAGAAGTGTCTGTTAAGTGTCTGTTCGAGGATTGGCAACCCTTGATATTGGTTCAGTTAACCAGAGTTGGTGAAACCGGGCCTATGGAAGTCACCGAAACATTCATCACATCACAAACCAAAGTTTGTAAAAAGAATTGAGTGCTAGCATGAAGTTTTGGCAATTCTGAGTAGCATTTTAACTGCTGCCTATGTAGCTGCTGCATAATTACAAGTAATTCAGAAAAAGTAGTACAAAATTTGAGGGTACTCTACTCTATCTTCTTCTGCATGGTATTGAAAACTGTGATGATTCCAAGTGCTCATCGTCTTGGCCCAGATTCTGTAGCAGATTTATCAGCCATTTGTGTTCCTATTTGTGGTACTGTGGCAAACTAGTCACTCCACCCACATACCAGCATTCCTAGGTTACACATACCATGTGGTTGATATACGAAGAGGGGAGTCAAGTCCTGTAGATCGCATAAACAAAATACAGAAACCGACACTGAAGATTTTTGTTTAAGTTTAATTTGTACAAGCTTTCGCGTGGAGGTCCACGCTTCCTCAGGTAGGACATGAGGAAGCGTGGACCTCCAAGCGAAAGCTTCGACAAATTAAACTTAAACAAAAATCTTGAGTGTCGGTTTCTGTATTTTGTTTATGTAACGTGTAGTTATAAGAGTGGTGTAAACCATCTCGCAGAAGTTGCAGATGTTGTTCATCAACTTTATGTTGAGATGGACAGGGAGTTTCATTGCCTGGGGCAATACTCTACCCCATAACTGCTTGTGGTGTGAGGAAGGAAATAATGTCCTATGGAGTCCAAAATTGCCAAAAGAGCTTCGAGAGCAGGCATTCGTGGGCTCGATTTAGCTATAGGCCAAGAAATTTTAGAGAGAGGGGCAGGACTTCAGATTATTGAGATCTCAAAATGGCAGTTTGGAAAGCTCAGTAGTGTGGGCAATGACAACGAATATACTCTGGATCTTCTACAGCACCTGAGAGAGCCAACTTGCCTCATGTGGTGATGACACTGAGCTGTAAATGCCCCATTGAGTCACAGTGCACCACATTGGCGAGAAGTGTTTTGTGGCATCCAGAAACCAAGCTCTGGACCAACATTTCTCAGTATAGACGGGACGAAAACGTCAGTTGTCCATTGACAGGAACACTATTTAAACAATCCATTGATATGTTGGTGAACGAGATCTGCTTTCTACATGACCAGTAACATTCCTTTGCTATCTTTCACTGTGATTTAATTAAACACATCCCTCATGTGACGGCGTTCCCGGCACAGTTTTACCTTGCTAAACCACTTTTCGCGGCGCTTATCAAACATAACATTAGCGGTTCTTCGTAGGCCGAGGCCGATGAAAGCAAGAGACGTTTCCATGATGTTTACCGTGATGTACGTGATTACCGTCGTGACAAATGGTCGACACAGCAGTTTTGCGGTACGTTTTATATGTTGCCTATCGTGGACATTTTTCGCTACCAGATTGCTTGTCCAAAACAGCTACGACTGCATCAATGTCACTTCACCAATGAATTCCTTCATAAGTTACACGCGCGTGTTAGCACACCAAGTCGTTACACGTCTGAAAAATACCTGACGAAATCGGCAGAAGAAACATATGCTTTATTAGAGCTTGCAGTGATTATCCTTTTCATGCAGCACATCACGCAACACCATACAGCTCCGTCGTTACTCCATTTTCTCTAATAGCCTCGTCCCCAATAGTAGCCGAACGGCCGAACCTCTGAACGTTGTTTTCCTAGTATTCATACGCGTAGTTATTTACGCCTCTAACTTAATTAAATTAATGAATAATTGAGAGATACATGCTGAATACCACACAGAATTGCATAAAGACTCGTTATTCTGGAGTGTGACCTTCTTAAACACTGATTTTCTCACGTAAAACCATGCTTAACACTGGACTGCATAGACCCATTGTGATTTATTTTGACAGTTTGAATTTGAAAGGATTGGAATTTGAAGGGTGGATTTCTTAGCGTGGATTTCAAAAGTTTTATTATTAAGAGTGGGTAACAGGGTACACCCGAAAAGACTGGTTCGCGTCTTATCAGTTTACGCGCCAACAAATGTAACCGATAGAACGAAGTTCTTCCAGTCGCTGGATGGCTTTACTGACACTTCGGAGGAAATTTTGATGGCAGGAGATTTTAATTGGGCACCACAAAGGACAGTGACAGACAACCCAAGCGTCGCGTGAAAGATGGAAGTGTGTCTGTACTTCGTAAGCTATGTGATACAGTTGACATTGTAGATGCATCTGAGGAATGTGACAACGGACAAGTAAACTTTACCCATTGGCAAGGAAACAGCCATGCCAGACTAGATAGGATCTATATGTCCGCCTCGCTGAAGAGGGGTCAGTGCAAGGTTGCAACTGTCCCGGTGCCATTCTCGGATCATGCTTTGGTTGCGACTACTATTTCCCTGGGAAAGAGCGAAGTTCGGCAGATGAGTGGGCAGGGCCATTGGAAGTTGAATGAGGAGCTTCTAAAAGATGAAAAATTTTGCCATAGGATCGCTTCAGAGCTTAGCCACATGTTGCAGTCAGAGGCATGTGACGCTTGTACGTGGGAGAAGTTCAAGTTGAAGGTGCAAAGGGTTGCCAAAGAAGAAGGCGAAAGAAGGAAGAGAGAGGAGGATGAAGAGAGGAAGGCTTATAAAGATCTTCTTTTGAAGTTGGTGCAGGAGGAAGAAGCAAATCCAGGGAGCTTTGTTGATGAGATAAAGAAGTGCAAGGAAGAGTACCTCAGAACCCTCCAGAAGAGATACAGGGGAGCGGTGGTTCGGAGCAGGGAGCAGGCTCTCGCTGCAGATGAACAGCCTTCGCGGGTCTTCTTGACAATGGAGCGCAAGCATGTTGAACGAAAAACGATCAGAAGACTGAAAGGCATAGCAGGCGTCATTGAGGAGGAAAGGGAAATTGAAAGAATATTTGTCGACGAATACCAAAGACTTCTCAGTAATGAAAGAACACGGGATGCAGGCACACTCGCGGAAGTTACCTGGACTGCAACAGTACCGACAGGAGTAAGAGATCAAATGAATACTGTGATTGAAGCCGACGAGATAGCTGCAGCGATAAGAAGTATGAAAAAGAATAAAGCGCCTGGTCCGGATGGCATTGGAAACGCCTTTTATCAAACCTTTTGTGATCAAGTAGCTGGAGTATTGGAAAATGTATATGCTGATATATACAAACGGAAGTTACTTCCGCCGTCTTTGAGAAAAGCGCATACCGTGCTCCTGCCAAAGAACAACTGTGCAGTTCCTACAGTAAGTGACTTCAGACCCATCAGCTTGCTCTGTAGTGATTACAAAATCCTTGCCAAGATCTTAGCGAAAAGACTGCAATTGGGGCTCAGGGAAGTGATTGGAAACCACCAGGCATACGGCTTAAAAGGCAGATCGATCACCGAACATTTGCATATTATGCGGACAGTGTGGGAATGGGCAGAAATGACTGGCACGCCGCTCGCCGTATTGCAGGCAGATCTGAGCAAGGCTTTCGATCGGGTTAAACACGAATATTTGTTCGAGTTACTGAAACAATGCCAGGTTGGAGAATATGTGTTCAACTGGGTTAAACTGTGCTACAGAGAACTTACACTAAGTCTGGTAGTGAACGGTAGGATAACGGAAAGCATCCCGGTGCGAGCATCTGTTCGTCAGGGATGTCCCCTCTCTCCTACGTTATTTGCATTGTATATAGAACCCTGTGCAGAATATATTACAGGACACTACAGTGATTGGCCTGAGAACGCCTACAGTAGAGGTGAAAGTGTTGTGCTACGCCGATGACCTGGCTGTGATTTGTTCTTCCAAAGAACAAATAGGAAAGGTGCTTCGTCATGTGGGTGAATTTTCCAGAGCTTCGGGTGCGGTGCTGAATATAAAAAAGACTAAAGGCTCGTGGCTAGGCGACTGGGGGACGACCCCTGTCAACTTCATGCAAGTCACTTTTGAAGTGGGGAGGCTTAAGTATCTTGGAATTGTGTTAGACCGAGACGCTCCTATCGGGTCATCATGGACATCCCGCCTGGGAGCGGTGCGTGGGAAGGTGGCAGGAATTCGGGGGAGGTCGCTGACCTTTTTAAATAGGGCGTACCTTTCTAATGCTGTTTTGTATCCAGTGCTGTGGTATGTGGGTCAGGCGGCGCCGTGTAACGCCCAGGTGATTGGGAATGCGCACAGGATCTTTGCCCAGAACATTTGGAATTCATCCTTCGAGAGAATGGCCAGGAACAATTTGTTTCGAGGTCTAAAGATGGGTGGATTTGGCCTAGTGAATCTTGAAGTGAAAATCTTGGTGCATCGATTCATGTATTTTCGTAATGTGCGCAGCCCGCGCTTACGGTGGGCCATGCAAACTTTAGGTACTTGTTATCTTGGAGAATGGATGGTATCATCCTGGTATGGCCGGGGTAGAAGTGCAGGGAAAGTGAGTGCCTTTTATAAGGAGATAGCTTACGCTGTGCGTTTTCCCACTCTGAGGTTTTCATGGGATTACCTAGTAGGAGTTAAGCGAAATACTCTCTACTGGGCGGTGGTGGAGAATGTTTGCCCGGTACCCATATATTGGAGTCCGACGGCGGGTAAAAGGCAGGCAAATGTAATGGCTAGGCTAAGGCATTACTCGGTGGCGCAGTACGTAAAAAACACTTTCATAGGATTGTTGACGGAGACCCTTCCAACGAACAAATGGTTACTGAACAAGGGTTTCCTAGTAATGTCGACGAAGTGCTACTTCTGTTCAGCGGAATAGACGGTTCGGCATCTATTTACAGAATGCAGAAATGCTATATGTATTTGGTCAGATATTGAGAAAGCTCTGGGGCACAGGTTGGATGTGACATGGGAGAGCCTTAAATATCTGCGTCCAATACAGAGCATGCCTGGACAAACCGCGGAAGTCATCTTGTTGCTTGGAATCCAAGCAATCTGGTCAGACCGAAATGACAAGGCAGATGGTAGAGCGAGAAACAAGAGTCATTGGGAATATGTTGCCCAGGTAGCGCAGTGGACTCTTAGCTTGATGGACACAGACAGGGGTGGAGCAATGGATCTCCCGACACTTCAGAAATGCCTGAGTAACCCGTGGGAAAAAACTGTGCTGTAACGTGAACTGCGGGTGCCTCGCGTAGCACTAGGAGTTGAAGGTACGCTAGCAGTAATAGCGCACGGCCACCACAGTGTGGGTGACCTTTTATGATGTAATGGTTTTAATGTAGCGACGTAAATAAAGGAAAAAAAAAAAGTCAGGATGGCCGAGTGGTCTAAGGCGCTGCGTTCAGGTCGCAGTCCGGTTCTCCGGGCGTGGGTTCGAATCCCACTTCTGACACACACGTTTTTGTACACGGGTTGTACTCGTGCGTCAAGCAGAAGAGACAGTGGTAGAAAACGAAGCGTGACAGGTAGGAAACACAGCATGCGAAGCAGCAAAGGGCCGTCTCTGCTTCACCTCGCTATCGTTCACATAAAGGATTGAAGATTTTTGAAACGAACGTTCTATTATTATGGAGACGTAACTAACGCAAATGATCTCATAGAGCTGCTGATAAGTTTTACACGAGACTTCTCTTGTCAGGATGGCCGAGTGGTCTAAGGCGCTGCGTTCAGGTCGCAGTCCGGTTCTCCGGGCGTGGGTTCGAATCACACTTCTAACATACACGGGTTGTACTCGTGCGTCAAGCATAAGAGACAGTGGTAGAAAACGAAGCGTGACAGGTAGGAAACACAGCATGCGAAGCAGCAAAGGGCAGTCTCTGCTTCACCTCGCTATCGTTCACATAAGGGATTGAAGATTTTTGAAATGAAGGTTCCATTATTATGGAGACGTAACTAACGCAAATGATCTCATAGAGCTGCTGATGAGTTTTACACAAGACTTTCATTGTCAGGATGGCCGAGTGGTCTAAGGCGCTGCGTTCAGGTCGCAGTCCGGTTCTCCGGGCGTGTGTTCGAATCACACTTCTAACACACACGTTTTTGTACACGTGTTGTACTCGTGCGTCAAGCAGAAGTGATAGTGGTAGAAAACGAAGCGTGACAGGTAGGAAACACAGCATGCAAAGGGCAGTCTCTGCTTCACCTCGCTATCGTTCACATGAGGGATTGAAGATTTTCGAAACGAAGGTTCCATTATTATGGAGACGTAACTAACGCAAATGATCTCATAGAGCTGCTGATGAGTTTTACACAAGACTTTCATTGTCAGGATGGCCGAGTGGTCTAAGGCGCTGCGTTCAGGTCGCAGTCCGGTTCTCCGGGCGTGGGTTCGAATCCCACTTCTGACACACACATTTTTGTACACGGGTTGTACTCGTGCGTCAAGCAGAAGAGACAGTGGTAGAAAACGAAGCGTGACAGGTAGGAAACACAGCATGCAAAGGGCAGTCTCTGCTTCACCTCGCTATCGTTCACATAACGGATTGAAGATTTTTGAAACGAAGGTTCCATTATTATGGAGACGTAACTAACGCAAATGATCTCATAGAGCTGCTGATGAGTTTTACACCAGGCTTTCCTTGTCAGGATGGCCGAGTGGTCTAAGGCGCTGCGTTCAGGTCGCAGTCCGGTTCTCCGGGCGTGGGTTCGAATCCCACTTCTGACACACACATTTTTGTACACGGGTTGTACTCGTGCGTCAAGCAGAAGAGACAGTGGTAGAAAACGAAGCGTGACAGGTAGGAAACACAGCATGCAAAGGGCAGTCTCTGCTTCACCTCGCTATCGTTCACATAAGGGATTGAAGATTTTCGAAACGAAGGTTCCATTATTATGGAGACGTAACTAACGCAAATGATCTCATAGAGCTGCTGATGAGTTTTACACCAGGCTTTCCTTGTCAGGATGGCCGAGTGGTCTAAGGCGCTGCGTTCAGGTCGCAGTCCGGTTCTCCGGGCGTGGGTTCGCATCCCACTTCTGACACACACGTTTTTGTACACGGGTTGTACTCGTGCGTCAAGCAGAAGAGACAGTGGTAGTAAACGAAGCGTGACAGGTAGGAAACACAGCATGCAAAGGGCGGTCTCTGCTTCACCTCGCTATCGTTCACATAAGGGATTGAAGATTTTTGAAACGAAGGTTCCATTATTATGGAGACGTAAGTAACGCAAATGATCTCATAGAGCTGCTGATGAGTTTTACACAAGATTTTCGTTGTCAGGATGGCCGAGTGGTCTAAGGCGCCGCGTTCAGGTCGCAGTCCGGTTCTCCGGGCGTGGGTTCGAATCCCACTTCTGACACACACGTTTTTGTACACGGGTTGTACTCGTGCGTCAAGCAGAAGAGACAGTGGTAGAAAACGAAGCGTGACAGGTAGGAAACACAGCATGCAAAGGGCAGTCTCTGCTTCACCTCGCTATCGTTCACATAAGGGATTGAAGATTTTCGAAACGAAGGTTCCATTATTATGGAGACGTAACTAACGCAAATGATCTCATAGAGCTGCTGATGAGTTTTACACAAGACTTTCATTGTCAGGATGGCCGAGTGGTCTAAGGCGCTGCGTTCAGGTCGCAGTCCGGTTCTCCGGGCGTGGGTTCGAATCCCACTTCTGACACACACGTTTTTGTACACGGGTTGTACTCGTGCGTCAAGCAGAAGAGACAGTGGTAGAAAACGAAGCGTGACAGGTAGGAAACACAGCATGCAAAGGGCAGTCTCTGCTTCACCTCGCTATCGTTCACATAAGGGATTGAAGATTTTCGAAACGAAGGTTCCATTATTATGGAGACGTAACTAACGCAAATGATCTCATAGAGCTGCTGATGAGTTTTACACAAGACTTTCATTGTCAGGATGGCCGAGTGGTCTAAGGCGCTGCGTTCAGGTCGCAGTCCGGTTCTCCGGGCGTGGGTTCGAATCCCACTTCTGACACACACTTTTTTGTACACGGGTTGTACTCGTGCGTCAAGCAGAAGTGATAGTGGTAGAAAACGAAGCGTGACAGGTAGGAAACACAGCATGCAAAGGGCAGTCTCTGCTTCACCTCGCTATCGTTCACATAAGGGATTGAAGATTTTCGAAACGAAGGTTCCATTATTATGGAGACGTAACTAACGCAAATGATCTCATAGAGCTGCTGATGAGTTTTACACAAGACTTTCATTGTCAGGATAGCCGAGTGGTCTAAGGCGCTGCGTTCAGGTCGCAGTCCGGTTCTCCGGGCGTGGGTTCGAATCCCGCTTCTGACACACACATTTTTGTACACGGGTTGTACTCGTGCGTCAAGCAGAAGAGACAGTGGTAGAAAACGAAGCGTGACAGGTAGGAAACACAGCATGCAAAGGGCAGTCTCTGCTTCACCTCGCTATCGTTCACATAACGGATTGAAGATTTTTGAAACGAAGGTTCCATTATTATGGAGACGTAACTAACGCAAATGATCTCATAGAGCTGCTGATGAGTTTTACACCAGACTTTCCTTGTCAGGATGGCCGAGTGGTCTAAGGCGCTGCGTTCAGGTCGCAGTCCGGTTCTCCGGGCGTGGGTTCGAATCCCACTTCTGACACACACGTTTTTGTACACGGGTTGTACTCGTGCGTCAAGCAGAAGAGACAGTGGTAGTAAACGAAGCGTGACAGGTAGGAAACACAGCATGCGAAGCAGCAAAGGGAGGTCTCTGCTTCACCTCGCTATCGTTCACATAAGGGATTGAAGATTTTTGAAACGAAGGTTCCATTATTATGGAGACGTAAGTAACGCAAATGATCTCATAGAGCTGCTGATGAGTTTTACACAAGACTTTCATTGTCAGGATGGCCGAGTGGTCTAAGGCGCTGCGTTCAGGTCGCAGTCCGGTTCTCCGGGCGTGGGTTCGAATCCCACTTCTGACACACACTTTTTTGTACACGGGTTGTACTCGTGCGTCAAGCAGAAGTGATAGTGGTAGAAAACGAAGCGTGACAGGTAGGAAACACAGCATGCAAAGGGCAGTCTCTGCTTCACCTCGCTATCGTTCACATAAGGGATTGAAGATTTTCGAAACGAAGGTTCCATTATTATGGAGACGTAACTAACGCAAATGATCTCATAGAGCTGCTGATGAGTTTTACACAAGACTTTCATTGTCAGGATGGCCGAGTGGTCTAAGGCGCTGCGTTCAGGTCGCAGTCCGGTTCTCCGGGCGTGGGTTCGAATCCCACTTCTGACACACACATTTTTGTACACGGGTTGTACTCGTGCGTCAAGCAGAAGAGACAGTGGTAGAAAACGAAGCGTGACAGGTAGGAAACACAGCATGCAAAGGGCAGTCTCTGCTTCACCTCGCTATCGTTCACATAACGGATTGAAGATTTTTGAAACGAAGGTTCCATTATTATGGAGACGTAACTAACGCAAATGATCTCATAGAGCTGCTGATGAGTTTTACACCAGACTTTCCTTGTCAGGATGGCCGAGTGGTCTAAGGCGCTGCGTTCAGGTCGCAGTCCGGTTCTCCGGGCGTGGGTTCGAATCCCACTTCTGACACACACGTTTTTGTACACGGGTTGTACTCGTGCGTCAAGCAGAAGAGACAGTGGTAGTAAACGAAGCGTGACAGGTAGGAAACACAGCATGCGAAGCAGCAAAGGGAGGTCTCTGCTTCACCTCGCTATCGTTCACATAAGGGATTGAAGATTTTTGAAACGAAGGTTCCATTATTATGGAGACGTAAGTAACGCAAATGATCTCATAGAGCTGCTGATGAGTTTTACACAAGACTTTCATTGTCAGGATGGCCGAGTGGTCTAAGGCGCTGCGTTCAGGTCGCAGTCCGGTTCTCCGGGCGTGGGTTCGAATCCCACTTCTGACACACACGTTTTTGTACACGGGTTGTACTCGTGCGTCAAGCAGAAGAGACAGTGGTAGAAAACGAAGCGTGACAGGTAGGAAACACAGCATGCAAAGGGCAGTCTCTGCTTCACCTCGCTATCGTTCACATAAGGGATTGAAGATTTTCGAAACGAAGGTTCCATTATTATGGAGACGTAACTAACGCAAATGATCTCATAGAGCTGCTGATGAGTTTTACACAAGACTTTCATTGTCAGGATGGCCGAGTGGTCTAAGGCGCTGCGTTCAGGTCGCAGTCCGGTTCTCCGGGCGTGGGTTCGAATCCCACTTCTGACACACACGTTTTTGTACACGGGTTGTACTCGTGCGTCAAGCAGAAGAGACAGTGGTAGAAAACGAAGCGTGACAGGTAGGAAACACAGCATGCAAAGGGCAGTCTCTGCTTCACCTCGCTATCGTTCACATAAGGGAATGAAGATTTTTGAAACGAAGGTTCCATTATTATGGAGACGTAACTAACGCAAATGATCTCATAGAGCTGCTGATGAGTTTTACACCAGACTTTCGTTGTCAGGATGGCCGAGTGGTCTAAGGCGCTGCGTTCAGGTCGCAGTCCGGTTCTCCGGGCGTGGGTTCGAATCCCACTTCTGACACACACGTTTTTGTACACGGGTTGTACTCGTGCGTCAAGCAGAAGAGACAGTGGTAGAAAACGAAGCGTGACAGGTAGGAAACACAGCATGCAAAGGGCAGTCTCTGCTTCACCTCGCTATCGTTCACATAAGGGATTGAAGATTTTCGAAACGAAGGTTCCATTATTATGGAGACGTAACTAACGCAAATGATCTCATAGAGCTGCTGATGAGTTTTACACAAGACTTTCATTGTCAGGATGGCCGAGTGGTCTAAGGCGCTGCGTTCAGGTCGCAGTCCGGTTCTCCGGGCGTGGGTTCGAATCCCACTTCTGACACACACTTTTTTGTACACGGGTTGTACTCGTGCGTCAAGCAGAAGAGACAGTGGTAGAAAACGAAGCGTGACAGGTAGGAAACACAGCATGCAAAGGGCACTCTCTGCTTCACCTTGCTATCGTTCACATAAGGGATTGAAGATTTTTGAAACGAAGGTTCCGTTATTATGGAGACGTAAGTAACGCAAATGATCTCATAGAGCTGCTGATGAGTTTTACACCAGACTTCCCTTGTCACGATGGCCGAGTGGTCTAAGGCGGTGCGTTCAGGTCGCAGTCTGGTTCTCCGGGCGTGGGTTCGAATCCCACTTCTGACACACACGTTTTTGTACACGGGTTGTACTCGTGCGTCAAGCAGAAGAGACAGTGGTAGAAAACGAAGCGTGACAGGTAGGAAACACAGCATGCAAAGGGCAGTCTCTGCTTCACCTCGCTATCGTTCACATAAGGGATTGAAGATTTTCGAAACGAAGGTTCCATTATTATGGAGACGTAACTAACGCAAATGATCTCATAGAGCTGCTGATGAGTTTTACACAAGACTTTCATTGTCAGGATGGCCGAGTGGTCTAAGGCGCTGCGTTCAGGTCGCAGTCCGGTTCTCCGGGCGTGGGTTCGAATCCCACTTCTGACACACACTTTTTTGTACACGGGTTGTACTCGTGCGTCAAGCAGAAGAGACAGTGGTAGAAAACGAAGCGTGACAGGTAGGAAACACAGCATGCAAAGGGCAGTCTCTGCTTCACCTCGCTATCGTTCACATAAGGGATTGAAGATTTTCGAAACGAAGGTTCCATTATTATGGAGACGTAACTAACGCAAATGATCTCATAGAGCTGCTGATGAGTTTTACACAAGACTTCCATTGTCAGGATGGCCGAGTGGTCTAAGGCGCTGCGTTCAGGTCGCAGTCCGGTTCTCCGGGCGTGGGTTCGAATCCCACTTCTGACACACACTTTTTTGTACACGGGTTGTACTCGTGCGTCAAGCAGAAGAGACAGTGGTAGAAAACGAAGCGTGACAGGTAGGAAACACAGCATGCAAAGGGCAGTCTCTGCTTCACCTTGCTATCGTTCACATAAGGGATTTAAGATTTTTGAAACGAAGGTTCCATTATTATGGAGACGTAACTAACGCAAATGATCTCATAGAGCTGCTGATGAGTTTTACACCAGACTTTCCTTGTCAGGATGGCCGAGTGGTCTAAGGCGCTGCGTTCAGGTCGCAGTCTGGTTCTCCGGGCGTGGGTTCGAATCCCACTTCTGACACACACGTTTTTGTACACGGGTTGTACTCGTGCGTCAAGCAGAAGAGACAGTGGTAGAAAACGAAGCGTGACAGGTAGGAAACACAGCATGCAAAGGGCAGTCTCTGCTTCACCTCGCTATCGTTCACATAAGGGATTGAAGATTTTTGAAACGAAGGTTCCGTTATTATGGAGACGTAACTAACGCAAATGATCTCATAGAGCTGCTGATGAGTTTTACACCAGACTTTCCTTGTCAGGATGGCCGAGTGGTCTAAGGCGCTGCGTTCAGGTCGCAGTCCGGTTCTCCGGGCGTGGGTTCGAATCCCACTTCTGACACACACTTTTTTGTACACGGGTTGTACTCGTGCGTCAAGCAGAAGAGACAGTGGTAGAAAACGAAGCGTGACAGGTAGGAAACACAGCATGCAAAGGGCAGTCTCTGCTTCACCTCGCTATCGTTCACATAAGGGATTGAAGATTTTCGAAACGAAGGTTCCATTATTATGGAGACGTAACTAACGCAAATGATCTCATAGAGCTGCTGATGAGTTTTACACAAGACTTCCATTGTCAGGATGGCCGAGTGGTCTAAGGCGCTGCGTTCAGGTCGCAGTCCGGTTCTCCGGGCGTGGGTTCGAATCCCACTTCTGACACACACTTTTTTGTACACGGGTTGTACTCGTGCGTCAAGCAGAAGAGACAGTGGTAGAAAACGAAGCGTGACAGGTAGGAAACACAGCATGCAAAGGGCAGTCTCTGCTTCACCTTGCTATCGTTCACATAAGGGATTTAAGATTTTTGAAACGAAGGTTCCATTATTATGGAGACGTAACTAACGCAAATGATCTCATAGAGCTGCTGATGAGTTTTACACCAGACTTTCCTTGTCAGGATGGCCGAGTGGTCTAAGGCGCTGCGTTCAGGTCGCAGTCTGGTTCTCCGGGCGTGGGTTCGAATCCCACTTCTGACACACACGTTTTTGTACACGGGTTGTACTCGTGTGTCAAGCAGAAGAGACAGTGGTAGAAAACGAAGCGTGACAGGTAGGAAACACAGCATGCAAAGGGCAGTCTCTGCTTCACCTCGCTATCGTTCACATAAGGGATTGAAGATTTTTGAAACGAAGGTTCCGTTATTATGGAGACGTAACTAACGCAAATGATCTCATAGAGCTGCTGATGAGTTTTACACCAGACTTTCCTTGTCAGGATGGCCGAGTGGTCTAAGGCGCTGCGTTCAGGTCGCAGTCCGGTTCTCCGGGCGTGGGTTCGAATCCCACTTCTGACACACACGTTTTTGTACACGGGTTGTACTCGTGCGTCAAGCAGAAGAGACAGTGGTAGAAAACGAAGCGTGACAGGTAGGAAACACAGCATGCAAAGGGCAGTCTCTGCTTCACCTCGCTATCGTTCACATAAGGGATTGAAGATTTTTGAAACGAAGGTTCCGTTATTATGGAGACGTAACTAACGCAAATGATCTCATAGAGCTGCTGATGAGTTTTACACCAGACTTTCCTTGTCAGGATGGCGGAGTGGTCTAAGGCGCTGCGTTCAGGTCGCAGTCCGGTTCTCCGGGCGTGGGTTCGAATCCCACTTCTGACACACACGTTTTTGTACACGGGTTGTACTCGTGCGTCAAGCAGAAGAGACAGTGGTAGAAAACGAAGCGTGACAGGTAGGAAACACAGCATGCGAAGCAGCAAAGGGCAGTCTCTGCTTCACCTCGCTATCGTTCACATAAGGGATTGAAGATTTTTGAAACGAAGGTTCCATTATTATGGAGACGTAACTAACGCAAATGATCTCATAGAGCTGCTGATGAGTTTTACACCAGACTTTCCTTGTCAGGATGGCCGAGTGGTCTAAGGCGCTGCGTTCAGGTCGCAGTCCGGTTCTCCGGGCGTGGGTTCGAATCCCACTTCTGACACACACGTTTTTGTACACGGGTTGTACTCGTGCGTCAAGCAGAAGAGACAGTGGTAGAAAACGAAGCGTGACAGGTAGGAAACACAGCATGCGAAGCAGCAAAGGGCAGTCTCTGCTTCACCTCGCTATCGTTCACATAAGGGATTGAAGATTTTTGAAACGAAGGTTCCATTATTATGGAGACGTAACTAACGCAAATGATCTCATAGAGCTGCTGATGAGTTTTACACCAGACTTTCCTTGTCAGGATGGCCGAGTGGTCTAAGGCGCTGCGTTCAGGTCGCAGTCCGGTTCTCCGGGCGTGGGTTCGAATCCCACTTCTGACACACACGTTTTTGTACACGGGTTGTACTCGTGCGTCAAGCAGAAGAGACAGTGGTAGAAAACGAAGCGTGACAGGTAGGAAACACAGCATGCGAAGCAGCAAAGGGCAGTCTCTGCTTCACCTCGCTATCGTTCACATAAGGGATTGAAGATTTTTGAAACGAAGGTTCTATTATTATGGAGACGTAACTAACGCAAATGATCTCATAGAGCTGGTGATGAGTTTTACATCAGACTTTCCTTGTCAGGATGGACGAGAAAGAGGTTGTTGCTGAACTGAGCGAAAACAAAGATCAACAGTGGTCTACAACGAAAGGAAAGAGTCTAAAATCGAGCAGTAATTTGGGGTTGAGACTTCTTTCAACACAAACTGACTTGTCCCAGTTGGAAGACGCAAATTTTTTGACAACATAGGCTTCGTAGCGCACAGCGGCAAAAGAGAGACACCCATAACACCGTTTAAAAGCAATGGGAAGAACAATATCAGTGGCAACTTTAAACGTGAGAGGTCTTAACTCTCGGAAGAAGCAGTACCAGCTAAGCCGCTATCTTGAAAAGTTCCCAGAAATAGACATGCTTGCGATACAAGAATCAAAAATCAGCACACAGGAAGAAACAGAGAGGTTAGTAGAAAAATGCTTCATCAAGCCATGCTATGGGAAACTCGGGAGGCTGTCTGTTGCTGCTAAGGAAGTTGGATTGTTTTAAACCGATATCTCACATGGTCGACAATCGGGGCAGACTAGCAGTGATGGACGTACTCATTGACGGCGAAATATGGCGTTTTCTAAATGTCTACGCACCGAATGAACCGCAAGACAGAGCAGCCTTTTTTGAAACTGTGAGTAAACTCGTCAACAGCACTTATAAAACGGTGCTACTGGGTGATTTCAATTGCACGTTGAACACAGAGGACCGAAGTAATCGGGAAGAGGATAAAGATAAAGGTACGGACGTACTGCAAGGTATACTAGAAGAACATGGATTGTCCGACGCCGCAGATGGAAACTCGGACAGGAAAAAAATATTTACACACTTTCAGAACAACTCCCATGCTCGACTAGACCGAATTTATGTGGCGCAAACGAAAACTACGCATTGTGTAGAGTATAAAGTACACCCCGTCTACTTCAGTGACCACTGTCTGGTAATAGCGTCGCTAGGTCAGGTGCAAAGAGAAAGGAGGAAGCACACTGGATGGCAAATGTGGAAGCTCAACGTAAATCTACTTGAAGATGAAGAATTCTCGAACTTCGTAAAGGATAGCATAGTTGAAATAATGAATGAAAGAACCAGTTGGACGAGAGCATGGGAGGAGTTTAAACTCAAGTTACGGGCCTTCGCCATAGAACGAAGCAGCATTTTGACATTCCAGAAGAAACACCGAGAGCAAGAACTACAGAAGACGCTGGGAAAAGTAATGGAAATGGAATCAAGAAGGGCGGGAGAGTTCACAGAAGAGATGGCTCGGATAAAGTTTGAGCTGAATATAATTGACGAGCAAAAGTATGAGGGAGCGAAGATAAGAGCAAGAATGCAGTGTTGCGTAGCGGACGAAATGCCCAGCAAAAGGTTCATAAGAAAGGAGAAGGAATATAGTAAAAACAAGATGATTACTGGCATACAGGAGAATGGAAAGATACTAAGAAACTCAGAGGAAATACGAATGAGTTTCGAAAGATGTTACACTGATTTGATAGGAAGGTTCAGAGGCAAAGTGGATCATCAGATAGAAGGACGCCTATCGGAAGTGGTAGCGCGGTTGAGGAGGCGGATCAAGATAACCTGGAAAAATCGATCACATTGGAAGAGGTGAAGCAAGCGATAAACAGTTTAAAAAAGAACCGAGCACCTGGACCGGATGGGATAGGACCCGATTTTTACATTAAATATGCCGATTACATGTCTATGATACTGCTGCAAGTAATACGGGAAGCCGAAACGGAAGGAATGCTTCCGCCGACCTTCAGGAAGACCCACGCAGTCATGATACGGAAAACAATGCGCGATGATGCTGTGCCCAAAGTGACAGACTACAGGCCGATAACTTTGTGCAACGTAGATTACAAGGTGTATGCAAAAGTGCTTGCAACGAGGTTGCAACAGTGCGTGGACAAGCTCGTCGGAGACCACCAATCCTGTGCCATCAGGGGGAGAACTATCCAGACAAATATTCATGTGCTGTGAACGATTTTTGAACTTAGTAGAATGGAAAACAAACAGATTGCTGTACTGCAAGTAGACCTTAAGAAAGCGTTTGATAGGGTTAGTCGTTTGTTTATGTTCATGGTATTGAAAGCAATGAACTTTGGACCAGTATTCATAGAGCGAATTAGAATGTGTTACTCTTGCGTAACAACGAAGCTCGTGGTTTACAACCACCTCACAAACCCAGTACCATTGTGTTCTTCGGTGAGGCAAGGATGTCCCTTATCTCCGCTGTTATTTGACCTTTACCTGGAACCTCTGTGTCAAAGTGTCATACGTAACACTAGCATCAACGGTTTCAAAATGTATGGTGTCGAAGTTAAAGTCCTACACTCTAAGAAAAAAAGGTTGAAAACGGGTAGAAGCGCAACAGTTCTTCCCGACCTATTTTCCCTCTACCGGCTGCAGGTTGAAGTTGTGCTGTTTCTGCCCTTTTGCTCAACTCTCTCCCCCTAACGGTAGAACCACTGTGGCAATCTTGTCACTATTAGGGTTCAAGTGACTCTTTTTTTCTTTTTGTGTGTTTCGTGGCAGGGTCACTAATGGAAGTGTAAATGGAGTCACTCAAGCGACGAGAATAGTTGAGGGTTACTAATCCTGCGCACAAAGGCGTTTGGTCCAACTTCGAGGTCACTGTTCAAGAGATTAGCCAGAGCGAGTGTCTGCAGTGTTAGCGAGTGTTAGCACAGAGTGTCTGCGCTTGCGCGGAATCGCTGATTGTGTAAAAGGGGTCAGTATAGAGACGAACGCTGAAAGTGACAGACTGTCGGTTTGCACGTGGACATTGCTGCACCGAAGGCCATGCGTGCGGCCTAATGACTATGCTGAGTCGGGTATTCGCATCTGCATGGTGGAAGGTGTTATCGGTTCATCTGCAATGGTATGAACATAAGCAAGGTGGAGTTAGGACAGAATCAGGTGAGTAATTTTGATATTCAAGATTTTTCTTCCCGAGCGTCTTATATGCAGTGGTCAGATGTGTTTTGTGCATTGCGTGTTCGGGTTGACCGGCATGTCGTCTGACACTTTTTCAGCATCCTATGAAACTGCAATATGAGCAAATGCGTTTGTGTAATTCACGCAGGTCACCATGACTTTAGCACGGCACCTTATCAGCGCCCGCCGGATGTGATTACGGGATCCACTTCGAAAATGAAGAAACGGAGCCATAACATACGGTGAGCCACTGTTTGGTGGGAGAAGGCATTCATCGCTCGAGTCATGGTTTTTTAGATGTGCGCTGTGTTATTTATTGATATTTTTCTTGGCTTTTGTTCACTGCCGGGTTAGCCTTCTTTTTGCATGCCTATTTCTGAGGGAATCACACATGTAAACATATTTCTGAATTTTTCTGAGAAGTGAAACATGTACCGTCGTTATTATTTATCGCTTATCTTAAATGCTCTATTAATGCCATTTACATTTCAGTTGAAATCATCCGTCCTGCCACGTGTTCCTCCGGCCAGATATTATAGACCGGGCGAAGATTCGTGTGTATTTAGAGCGACACAGTAGTGTGAAACGTCGAGCCCTCAGAAGTTATCCCGATGCCCTTGTTATGGTGCATGTATGTGGAATATATGTGCAAGACAGTCCATGCAAGTGCTGTGCAGTCTGATGGATGCAACAATGTAGTCGTCTGTGTTGTGTCGTGTTTTCTTTCGTGTCTCCGTGCTCAGGCTTCTTCAAAATGGATGTACCTTTCACATTGGTAAGCGCAAGTGTACGATTCCAATTGTGACGTGCTAATAAAATGCTGTGACTAGTAACAGTTGTCTACGTACATGTTCTATCTTATCCACACAAATACTATACGTCA
This sequence comes from Ornithodoros turicata, assembly GCF_037126465.1. Taxonomy (NCBI): domain Eukaryota; kingdom Metazoa; phylum Arthropoda; class Arachnida; order Ixodida; family Argasidae; genus Ornithodoros; species Ornithodoros turicata. The sequence goes on along the minus strand of NC_088201.1, from coordinate 70,634,141 downwards.
AGTTCTTCTCAGAAGGGCAGACGTCCTTCATGAAAGGCGGAGTAAATATTTCCATACAAGGTCTAAATGCCCCGTCATTACGGGTAGAGATATGCCACCGGTAGGCACAGCACGAATAATAGCAGAGATTCTTACCATTTCGGGTAAAAAATTATCTTCCAATAAGGGAGAACAGTTCTACTCACGGTAGAACTGTCTTCCGGGAATGGTTGAATATTTAGCGTCAAGATGGGCAGATATTTCTCATCCTTGGGGTAGAGGTGTCTTCCATATGCAGAGAAAAGATGACCCCCCAGAGGAATAACAGTCAACCATGTAGGGGCAGAATTTTGCCACTAACAGGGTAGAATCTTCTTCACACTCAGGGGTAGAACTGTTCCACCAGTGTGGTAGAAATGAAGGGGTAGAAGTGTTTCTACCCCAAAAGGGTTGAGAATCTGTGACAACACACTTCTACCCCAAAAGGTAGAAAATTACACCTTTCTTTCTTAGAGTGTAGCCTATGCGGATGACATAGTGTTTCTAGCGGAGGATAACCCCACTGTCAGTAAGATTTTGTGTGAGCTTGACCGGTTCAGCGAGGCATCTGGGGCGCAAATCAATAAGGAAACATCAATTGGAATTTGGGGAGGAATGTGGGGTACAACACCAGCAGTCTTTGAAGGGATAACCTGGCAGACCATACCAGCCACATACTTAGGTGTACCTTTGGAACACAGCACAAATACAAACACGGTGTGGAGAGAACTAGCTACGAAAGTGCAGAAGCACGCCAACATCATGAAACAAGCAAGGCTCTCAATATTCCAACGTGCTGCGGTCTGTAATGTTTTCCTAGTTGCTAAACTAGTGTATCTGTTACATGTACTGCAATGCTCGCGGAAGAACATCCATGTATTCCATCGCATATTTGCCCGCTTTATATGGAATTCCCCATTTGAACGCATGAGAAGAGGTTCATGCTCTTCTGTAAGGTAGAGAGAGGGGTACTAAGTTTGTCTCACTTGTATATCAAACAGCTGATCATGCGACTAAGCTTTTACAGAGAAAACAAACATCCACTGCTCGAGTGTGTGAAGCAATGTGTCGGACATGACTTTTTGCCAGAGACAACCGTTGCTGTAAAAAAAGTGGACATTGTGCTACGTGGTTTCTATTTTGACCTCGTGCAAAGTATCAGGTTCTTGATGGTAAGGTTTTCCAGGGAGTATATTTTCACGGTCTCCAAGAAACAGTTAGCAAATGATTTAATATATATGCTTTTCCCTATCCCGATATATCGTCGCGTACCGCAAGGACCACATGGTATGGACATATTGCAGAGGGTGAGAAGAATGCAGATTAAACCGGAAATGAAAACTTTCTTCTTCAAGTTACACACGAGAACCTTGGCAGTGAAAACCTGGTTGCACGAAAAGGGTATATTTGTACCTTGGACAACAAATTGCCGTTTGTGTAAGATACTCGAAACCATAGAGCATGTTTTTGTTTATTGCACTGAAGCTCAGTTCTTCTGGAGTGACCTCAGTAGGATGATTGGGAAAGACCTGGATTTGAACTCGCACACAATACGTTTTTTGCCTTTGCGTGAGACAAATGGTGTAAGGTATGATGTGCTATGTCTATTTGCTCTCTTTTGTCTATGGAAGCTCAGGTTGAAAGACAGAAACGAAGAACCTTTGCTGCCACCGATACAGTTACTGAGAGAAGAATTGACGATGCTAAAAGAAGTAGCTACAGTGAATGGAGAAGTGCCTACATGATTGAATGAGATTTGTGTGAAAGTCCTTGCGAGAGACAAGGTAGTTTATAGCACTACAGGAAGTAGTGTATATGTATAGAAATATTTTAGCGTGAGCATTGTTTTACAATAAAGGAAAAAAAAAAGTCAGGATGGACGAGTGGTCCAAGGTGCTGCGTTCAGGTCGCAGTCCGGTTCTCCGGGCGTGGATTCGAATCCCCCTTCTGACACTCACGTTTTTGTTCACGAGTTGCACTTGCGGCAAGCAAAAGAGACAGTGGAAGAAAACGAAGCGTGACAGGTAGGAAACACAGCATTCGAAGCAGCAAAGGGCCGTCTCTGCTTCACCTCGCTATCGATCACATAAGGGATTGAAGATTTTTGAAACGAAGGTTCCATTATTATGGAGACGTAACTAACGCAAACGATCTCATAGAGCTGGTGATGAGTTTTTCATCAGACTCTTCTCGTCAGGATGGACGAGTGGTACAAGGCGCTGCGTTCAGGTCGCAGTGTGGTTCTCCGGGCGTGGGTTCGAATCCCACTTCTGACACTCACTTTTTGTACACGGGTTCTACCCGTGCGTCAAGCAGAAGAGACAGTGGTAGAAAACGAAGCGTGACTGGTAGGAAACACAGCATGCGAAGCAGCAAAGGGCCGTTTCTGCTTCACCTCGATATCGTTCACATAAGCGATTGAAGATTTTTGAAACGAAGGTTCCATTATTATGGAGACGTAACTAACGCAAACGATCTCATAGAGCTGGTGATGAGTTTTGCATCAGACTTTCCTTGTCAGGATGGCCGAGTGGTCCAAGGCGCTGCGTTCAGGTCGCAGTCCGGTTCTCCGGGCGTGGGTTCAAATCCCACTTCTGACACTCACGTTTTTGTTCACGAGTTGCACTTGCGGCAAGCAAAAGAGACAGTGGAAGCAAACGAAGCGTGACAGGTAGGAAACACAGCATGCGAAACAGCAAAGGGCCGTCTCTCCTTCACCTCGATATCGTTCACATAAGGGATTGAAGATTTTTGAAACGAAGGTTCCATTATTATGGAGACGTAACTAACGCAAACGATCTCATAGAGCTGGTGATGAGTTTTGGATCAGACTTTCCTTGTCAGGATGGCCGAGTGGTCCAGGGCGCTGCGTTCAGGTCGCAGTCCGGTTCTCTGGGCGTGGGTTCGAATCCCACTTCTGACACTCACGTTTTTGTTCACGAGTTGCACTTGCGGCAAGCAAAAGAGACAGTTGTAGAAAACGAAGCGTGACAGGTAGGAAACACAGCATGCGAAGCAGCAAAGGGCCGTCTCTGCTTCACCTCGATATCATTTGGTTTGAAGATTTTTGAAACGAAGGTTCCATTATTATGGCGACATAAGTAACGCGAATGATATCATAGAGCTGCTAATGAGTTTTACCCCAGACTTTCCGTGACAGGAATGCCGTGTGGTCAAAGGCGCTGCGTTCAGGTCGCAGTCCGGTTCTGCGGGCATGGGCTCGAATCCCCGAAATTCGGGGAAATGTATGCTGACAATGTAACAAGAGTTAGCTTGTACTCTTGTACATGTACTAGTTGTCTCTTGTACATGTCAGGCTCGTGGGCCACGTATGACGTATCGTTCCACAATGTCGGCAACAAGTAGATTGTCTGGTGGATGGGGCCCGCAAACAATGATTCTCCAAGGCTACAAACCGTTGACCTGAAGAACGTTTGTTTGTAGGTGCCCTAACAAAGGCAACTGGCTCATCGAAGAGAACTGACGTTCCCCGTGCCGATTGAGTGTGTCACCGTTCATAGTGGGCGTCGGATTTCTTGTAACTCGCCGATCCCCAACTCTCTGCGAAGTGCAAGCACAGAACACACACTCGATTCATCTGTCAAAAGTAATGAGTAATGTCATTAAAACTACTGCCCAAATGTAATTAAATTACATTAGAAATTACATAACGTAAAAAGTAATGCATTACATTACAAATTACAAGGCAAAATAATTCATTACAGTAATGACATTACTACACAGCTATGAGGAAGGGTAGTGCAGATGCTCCGGCTGGGTCGTTTCTTTAAACCTCTTTCGGCAGAATGAACCATTTCGTAAATGTTACTTTAAGTGTTACTAGCCTTCATACAAGGCACCGTATGCAGTTGGCTTTCGATATGTTATTCCGAATGCAGATATCAGTACCATGTTTCCAAGAGACAAGCTTGTAAACAGAAGAACAGGAAAGGGATGCTGCAGGTTTTTTCAGCAAACACTAGCAATTTATTGCATCGAACGGCGTCAACAATAATAATGGGCCGTGATGTTACACGTGGCTGGTTTCACGTCAGATCAGATAGGCATGTCCCAACGACCAGCTTGATTTCCTTTATTTTTGTACGAGGGGCGTTCAAGTCAAACTTGGACTTTTCATTTTTCGCAAAAGTAAAATGAACTTACAGGCGAGAAATTAGTTTTATTTTTCAACATAATCTCCAGCTGCACTAATGCACTTGTCCCAGCGTTTCACGAGGGCTTGGATGCCAGCAGCGTAGAAATCCTTACCGGCGCGTAGCAGCCATGATCGGACTGCATTCTTGACCTCATCGTCGCAGCTCAAGTGGCGGCCCCCAAGGAACGCCTTCAGTGGCCCGAAGAGTTGGAAATCGCTGGGGGAGAGGTCTGGACTGTAAGGGGGATGCGGCAGCAACTCCCAGCCAAGTTCCTGTAAGGTGCGTGTCGTGATATGCGCTGTATGCGGGCGTGCATTGTCCTGTAGGAGGTGGACTCCTTTGGTGATGAGGCCCGGCCGCTTTTGCTTCAGCGCCTTATGCACATCCCTGCGAACCTGGCAGTAATATGCACTATTGATATCGAGACATGTTATCCGTCGGTCCTTGAGGATCAGGCGCCCCACAAGTTGGATGTTCTCAGGAACTCTGACACTGGGCTCTGAGTCGCCCCGGGCGGGGTCGTGCTGCACTGATGTACGGCCGTCTCGGAACCACTAGCACCAAAGGGTTTGCTGCGGCTAAGTGTATCGTGGTCATACTGAGCCTGAAGTCTTTTGTGAATTTCAGGTGACATTACGCCTTCATTCACGAGAAACTTCATGACAATTCGCTGTTCGATGTGCGCGCTCACCTCGTTGTCGGCCATCCTATCTAGCACGTGCCTTCTGTTTTGCACAAACCTTGGACCACCACGTGGTGAATGCGGAGGCCTGTCGCGTGTGAAAATGACGAAAAAGAACTAGCGCAAGCGATTTGTACACTCAGGAGACAGAAAGTCCCGGTTTGACTTGAACGCCCCTCGTGTATTGAGAAGCTCATCGTACATGATGATCAATAGCGGTAAAATGAACTATTTCTACTGAATAGTTTTGGTGCAAATAAATCGAGAAAATCATGCCCTGAATTCGAGTGTTTCAGTTTTGCCGTTTTTGCACGCGTGTATCTCCTAAATTTAAAGATATCGCTCGCGTCGCGCCTCATGATGATAGCCGTGCCGATAGGTATTACTTGGTATTCTCTGTGGCTTTCGCTACCCGGCTACATTTACCTTGAAAAAAGCATAGCGCTAGAGGCATGGCGTATTTGGTAAATATTCTCTTAATATCTTCACAATATTCTCTGAATGTCATGTACGAACGGGCAAATATATTTACGAAAACCTGTACGTTTCAGTATGCTCAATGTACTCGAGAATAAATTTGGATCGGAAGTTAATCTTCATCTCATCTCAAACAAAGTTTGCAAACTGAAGAAGACGTAGAAACTGACAACGATACATTGAATTCGTAGAACTACAAAGAACGAGCGTCTCTTCTTTCTTTTTGTTGCGAGTAGCAGCTGTCTTGTTTTCGAGCTTGTTTTCCGGGCGTGGCCGCCATTGGCCTGCCTTTATTGTGCTGAAGCACGCCAGCAACAGGTGGTTCTCGGCCCAACGCCGTTTGACACTCACCTCCGTGAGCGACATTAGGCCGATGTTAATCCAAGGTGCAGCGGCCGACTCAGTTGTTCGCCGACCAAAAACCGATTACTGGCTGATGGTTGGCAGTCGGTAATTTCTAGTTCAGAACCTTCTACATCTAAGGACAACGTCTAACTAGGAGTCCTTGAACTCGGCAGTTGCCAGTTGCTTCGGGAAAATGAGACCTCTCGAATAGCACATTCTGAACTCACCGATACATTTCTCCCGACATTCGTTTGCTGTCTTCATCAGACGGGGGGATTTTGAGCAGGCCCCATGACTGAAGGGTCGGCAGTAGTTCCTCTTGAAATCGTAGTAGAAAAGGAGGGTCTTGTCGGTACAGCTGTGATCTTGTGCAGGAAGTGGCTGCGTACACATATCGGCGTTGGCTTCTACGTAAAAAAGGAAATCAAATTATTGTCAAATAAATGTTTCTCGAAGTACTGCTCGAATGGCGTGGCTGTAAATAACTGGCGCATTCAGCTAAGCCATGAACCCAGTGGCTTTAGACACACTTTTAAAGCCACGAACAATATTTGGGCACAGAAAAGGGTTACAGAAAAGTAGCAGAAGTATTAGCAGATCCTAGAATGACCACCCTAGCCGTCTGAGTGCGTACGAAATAATATTACAAATAGCGATGGAATTCATTTTGATACAAACCTGAGGTTCCAAACAGATATCCTCATTTACTCCTCAGCTTTCTATTTCAAAAGACAGCACCCCAACGTACATACGTGCATCACGTGAGTTTGTACGATCAAAAATACTAGAGGTAAGAACTATTAGCTTCGGTGGATCTTGCGTTCCCCTCCATCTCGGACATCACTCGCGTCGCGACGAGGCAGTCGTTGTTGTCCAGACAGCTGCTGCTCTGCTACAATCTCACCCCCCCCCCCCTCCCGCTGTTCTGAGAGCCCTGGCTGAGAGGCGTTCTGCATCTGAAGTATGTAGTGACTTTTGAAGAAGTCTGGCCGTCGTTTGCACAATATTCTACGCTTCGCGCCATATCATTCTGGGGGGGGGCGGGATATGTTTAATAGAGTGAAAGAAAAAAAACGGAAATGTCAGCCAGGCTATTGCCAGCTTGTATTCCGAAAAAGAAAAAGAAAAATAAACAGAAAGAAAGAAAAAGAAAGGAACTGAGAATAAACAAAAGAAATAAAGGAAATGAAAAAATGAAAGAAAAACCGGCACGCGGTGCAGTGCAGTACAGGCACGAAAGAAAGTTCCAAGAATGTCCAGTCAGCGGGCAGACGCAAGGCCCGAGTCTTTTAAGAAGCGGAGTAGGGCTATGGTGATGGCCCACTGAGTAGGCCCAGGGACGGGACCGAGGAGAGTGGCCATGGACAATGTGTTGCAGCCCACCTGTATTAGACGGCGATGAAGGGCTTGCCGTTGGGGAATGTGCTGCTGGCAATGTAGAAGACAATGAGTAATGTCGGCCACCTCCCCACAGCTGGGACACAAGGAGGAGCTGGATTGGCCCATTTTGTAAAGAAGCAATGGGGTGCGTGCAACGTTGAGACGGAGGCGGTGCAACAATGATTCCTCCTGACGACTGCAGCGACACGCAATGAAAAAGGCAACCGAGGTATCATTCTGGGTACATTGTGAGCGCAACGGGTATCTATGTACAGTTGTTCATAAAATGAAAATATATTTCAGATTTTTTTTATTACAACTTCGTACTGTAACAGGTCGACTGGGGCTGTGGAAAGGTTCCCAGGGGACGACTCGGGAACTAATTGACCGACATTGAATGTGTTCGGTACCTGAAACGTCGGCACATTGTTCCTTAGCCACGTACGAAGACGCTTGCTTTAGCTCACTCAAGATACACTGAAGAGCCCCAATGGACGGTGGTAGGAAGCTTAGACTTACTCAGAGGGACCTCAGCGAGAGCACGATGTGACTGCTTCAGCAATGGGACACTTTCTGTGACGTCATCTATCGCTGCCGCATAAAGCAAGATACTCAGAACTATACGCATCTCTCCCTATGGAAGATCGGACTGTGTAGTAACCCTCTTCTGACGGAACGAGTGGCGGAAAATAACGGCCTGTTCAGAGAACTGTAAACTGCAGTTTTATGCCAGGTAATATTTCAAGGCTGTCAAGGCAGGTCTTGAGCGATAATTTCTCCTGTCGTGAGAAAATGAGGACTAAAAATCTGGGTTCGTGAGGCTTCGAGAATGATTTATAAATATTGTGTGCAAAGAAGGGGGGGGGGGAGTCAACATTCGCTGCATCTTTAGGGTGTTTGCAAAACGCTGTAGCTCAATTTTTTTGTTCCATTTTAACACCGCGAAGCAACTGCGGCTATGAGCGGCGTAAGGCGTGGGCTGCTGGAAGAACTGGGGGACAGGGGCGTTTGTGTGCGTCCTGGGGTGACTTCAAGGAGTACTGTGTCTACATAAGTCTGTAAGCTATGCCAGAAAACCTCGGGCATAGCCAGTGGTGGGATTTGAATCCACCGCCTCCGGTCTTCAGCACGACCTTGGCTACCACTAGCGAGCGGACGCCTTTACCCGTTCGGGCATACCACTGGTGGCTTGCTGGTACGACATATTCCGAACTTGATCTTTGTGCGACCGCACGCATTTCGGAGCCATTGTAGCTCCTCTTTCCTTTGTTTTCTCCACCACGGTTACCCACAGATTTACACGACTGTCGATGTTGGTGGGCTCAACAAAGCTATCGCTTTGACTCAAGCACAGTAATGAGAGGAACTTCTTGATCTCGACCCGCGTCAGAGATATCATAAGAAGAGCGTCTAGAAGAAAAGGTGAGAGAGCATGAAAGAGGGAGAGCAAAGCGGATGAAGGAAGGCATGTCCGTCCTCAACGGCCAAGTGCCAGGGCAGACATATTGCAGCGGCCGTGGCCAAACGAGCGCGAAAATCGCGTTATTCAAACCAATGATGGCGGATCGCAGGATTATATTGTGCAGAAATTGGCTTCGCAGCTGCATTTTGTAAACGGCAGTGAGGTCACTCAGTACGTGAAGTTGCTATGCCCACAAAAAGCAACTGTGACGGGAACCGGACAAATAAAACAGTCGCCTGGAACTTTCATTGTAATTTGTACTGAACGGCATCAATGTTTTTAAAAAACACAACTTTTTATGACTGATAAAAGAGAGAGAACGCTGACAAGCTGGTGCATACTTGAAGAAGGAGGAACCAGAGACACGGAGGAGATTGGGACGGACACAACAATTCTCAAACACAGCAAAGATTTTATTGACAACAACCCACTATATATTCAAAAACCTCCGAAGGGGAGGAAGAGGAATGAGAGAGGGTTTACTAACACAATTGCCTCGTGTGGCTATCTCTACAGATTCACAAAGCATTATTCGCCAGGTCACTCTTTCCTTACGCAAAACAGAGGTTTCCGCGAAGAGGGTGTAGCGGACGACGACGACGACGACAACGATGGCCACGCGCGAGGAGCACCGGCTTGAGTTCCACCGGCGCGGCCATGGAGATAGGCCACCGTCACCGCCTCTCCGTGGCATATCATCATCGCCGGTTGGGGCTCATGTAGAGGAAGACCACCGTCCTCTACATTTGGTGACCCGGACAAAGAACATCACGTCCGGAGCAATTCGGCCCTTCACCATCCCAAATTTCCGACCACGCCATCGAGCAGCACTACCTCCGGCACACACGGCCCACCTTCACTCCTACCGCACTCTTCGCTCTCTCTCACCTACGCTTCTCTCTTCGCTCAAGTCTTCTCACGCTTCTCACTGCCGGCCGCGACACTCGAGCCTTGCGCTCACCTGCCGGTTGCGGCAGTCGCGGCAGCCGACGCCTCGGCACACTTAAGCCCGTCTCGGCACCTCACTCACTCCACCTGGGACTATCGAGCTTCGGCTCCCGTGCCGGTCGCGGCACCCCAGGACCACGACACCGAGCGCCTCACTCTCTCTGCGACGGATCGCTGTTCCCGTCCACACCTACACACGGATGCTCTCCCCGTCTTCATCCTCACTGAAGTGCCGCCAACGTGTGCCGTGCCCCTGTTCCCGCTGTTCCCTGCTCTTGCGATGCGTCCGCAACGCATCTGACGGCAGGGGGACCCCTGTAGCGGACGACGACGACGACGACAACGATGGCCACGCGCGTGGAGCACCGGCTTGAGTTCCACCGGCGCGGCCATGGAGATAGGCCACCGTCACCGCCTCTCCGTGGCATATCATCATCGCCGGTTGGGGCTCATGTAGAGGAAGACCACCGTCCTCTACAAGGGCTTCACAGTTGTTACATTCCCGGAGATGTTGAACTAATTCGCTTGACACGTGGGTCCTTTCTGTGCTAAGAGCATGTTCCCTAAGACGGTCATTCAGACAGCGTCCTGTTTGACCCACATAGCACATGCCACAAGCAAAGGGTATACAATAGACCACTGAGTGGTTACAGGAAACAAACGGATTACGGTGGGTGACATTACAACCACGGTTCACAGAGGAGAAGGGGCAAAGCTTGCTTAATTTGCAGACATTTGAAAAAACAATCTTAATGCCAAAATTCTTAGCAACAGCTAAAATATTGTGGGAAACCGAGTGGTGGAACGGGATGGCCACCATCTTTTTTGAGTTCCGGGAAAGATCGGGCAAGGTCGGTTGAGCGGAGTACAACTTACGTAAAAATTTTGTAAAAGGTTTGATCTATCGGCTATCCTTGCTGCCGTTGCCTCAAACATTGATGATGCTGTTGATAAGAATTTGTTTGTCGAAAGATGTATCTCCCGTATACCTGCTAATGCTCTGTCGAGGAGAAAGCAACCTGTGGCAACCAAGCTTTCGAATGTTGTCGATGAGCTTCAGCGCTCTAGTCTTCAGCTATTAGAGACTGACAAATCTGGCAAATTTGCTGTTCTCCCCTCTACCACATTTCGTTCCAAAGTCAATCTAGCTATTGATTCCCTCTTCAAGCCTTTTGTCGGCTCTCTAAAGAAAGCTAAATCGTTAATTGTTACTACCTTGTCAGCTAACAACCATCCTTTGTTCAACGCTGTCAACAAATGTCGTATTGACTCTCTCTCGGTAAAATTCCTACTGAAGGATCACAAGCCCGACATGCCTCTTCGTGTTGTGATCAGCGAACGTGGACCTTGGCAAAGGATTGTTTCTGATTTTCTCCTGCGTGTTCTTAAGACGTTGCCGCTATCTGGTTCTCTTTCCATTAGGAATTCTGAGGAGTTTGTTGACTCCATAAAGCATTTTCATGGTGTTAGTGTTAACACACTTTCACTTGACATCACAGATCTTTATTATTCTATGAATATAACCCTGTTGCTTGACCGGGTATCCAACCTTCTCAACAACCACTTGGTAGTTTTCCAGAATGCGGCCGGCATGTCTGTTGCGCACTTCATGGCAGTTCTTGAAACTTACCTAAAATCTTCTGTCATCTTGTGGGAGAATAAGCCGTTAACTCAAGCCAATGGTGTTTGCATTGGTTCCTCTGTTGCTCCCGTCCTTGCGGAAATTTATCTTAATACTCTGGATTGCGCTATTCAATCCCTCATTTCCCGCACTTCCGATGGTATTCTGTTCATCCGTAGGTATGTTGACGACATTGTTGTAATTTTCTCCCTTCCCTCTGTCTCCCCGGATATGTTGGTAGATTCCCTCACCTCCCTGGCCCCCGAACTCAATTTCGCTGTTGAATTTTCTTCGAGTAGCCATACCCTTAAGTTCCTTGATTTAACGTTACTCACTGAGTCTGGCCTTTGTTGGTATTATGGCAAAGATAATGCTAAACCTCTCCTACCGCGATCCAGTTTCCACTCGAAGATAGTCAAGTCTGGCCTTGTTTCATCCTTGGTTAGAGCCTCCGTGTCAAAAACGTGCTCGCATTTTATCAATTTCAGTTTGTCCCGCCAATGCGGTAGGTTGCTGTCAGCTGGCTATGATCGTCATCTTATCGCTTCCAGGGCCCTTTTATTTTTACGTAAGTTGTACTCCGCTCAACCGACCTTGCCCGATCTTTCCCGGAACTCAAAAAAGATGGTAGCCATCAGTAGTAGAGAGACGGTGAGAACCGAGCCGGGGTCCATTTGACGACCCCCCCTGCCCTGAGCCCTGCGCGTATTTTTTCCCGCGCGGCGCGTGTGCGGAGGGTTGTCCACGTGATTATCGGCGGGGGAGGGCTGCGTGCGCGCTTATCCTCTCACATTTTTCAGCCTGGGCAGTCTTCTTTGGCCGACTTCACATATTTTTCCGATACAGCAGGTGAGCGGTTTACATGCAGAGACATGCAAAGAAGGGTCATACACAAAAAAGGACAAGTGAAAATATATTTATTAATGTCATTCAAGTTGAGATATATTTATTAAAGCCAATAGTGCTGGGAATTGTGATGCCAATCAGGTGAAGGAGAAAAACCCAGCCGAAAAAACCTTCAACACCTGTAACAGGGCGGTGCTCGGGTGGAGGGTTGCTGTGGTGGGCGGAGCGTGACCGGAGGGCTGCGTGTGCTCTTACCATTCACCCTGGGCTGACTTCTTTCACTATTTTCCTACTTGGGCCGACTTCTTTCCCGTGAAAGGTGGGCGGAGCGTGACCGGAGGGCTGCTGTGGTGGGCGGAGCGTGACCGGAGGGCTGCGTGCGTGCTTACCATTCACCCTGGGCTGACTTCTTTCACAATTTTCCTACTTGGGGGTCGCGTGGCCGGAGGGCTGCGTGTGCGTTTACCATTCAGCCTGGGCCGCCGACTTTCGTCATTTTTCAGCCTGAGTCGACTTGAATCGTAATTTTTCCAGCTACAACAGGTGTGCAGTTTACATGCAAAGGATAGCCATACACAAAAGTACAAGTGAAAATATATTTATTAAAGTCATTAGGAATTATGTTATGACTCCGCGTGAATGGGAAAAACTTAGCCAAAAAATCTGAAATAGAAGGAACACAATGCACGTAACAATACTTATTACAGGTATGATACATTAGCATTAAATAGGTATCACAAATCAAACACAATATTTTTATTAGTGGAAGTTTTCAATGAATCAGAATTGATAGCGCATTTAATCAAAGAAGATATTCTTAATCAATACGATTACAATCAAAATTACAAATTGTATTATAAAACGTCTAATATTCCTATACGTGAGAACCATCAGCGCAATAGCGGGAAGTTCTGATAGTTGTACGCAGATAAATGTCAACAGCAGAGGCTCTGGAGGACTATGGTACACGAACACAAGAGGAAATAAAATCTATACCACTACATTGGTTAATCAAAACAACATAGTAATCTATCATTCAGAAAATGAAAAAATCAAACTCATCAGGAAATAGACATTTTAAAAATGAACTTCACGACATAGCACGCTCCTAGCCAACAATCAGAACAAAGAACGACACGAACACAAGAGGAAATAAAATCTATACCAATACAAAGAAGATATTCCACTTCACCACATAGCACACTCCTAGCCAACAAACAGAACAAAGAACGACACGAACACAAGAGGAAATAAATCTATACCAATACAAAGAAGATATTCCACTTCACCACATAGCACACTCCTAGCCAACAAACAGAACAAAGAACGACACGAACACAAGAGGAAATAAATCTATACCAATACAAGAAGATATTCCACTTCACCACATAGCACACTCCTAGCCAACAAACAGGACAAAGAACGACACGAACACAAGAGGAAATAAAATCTATACCAATACAAAGAAGATATTCCACTTCACCACATAGCACACTCCCAGCCAACAAGCAGAACACGAACGACAAGAACACAAGAGGAAATAAAATCTATACCACTACAAAGAAGATATTCCACTTCACCACATAGCACACTCCTAGCCAACAAACAGAGCAAAGAACGACACGAACACAAGAGGAAATAAAATCTATGACAATACAAAGAAGATATTCCTAATCAAACAACACAGTAATCTATCATTCAGAAAATCAGATGAAAAAATCAAACTCATCATAAAATAGACATGTTAAAAACTTCACCACATAGCACGCTTCTAGCCAACAACCAGATCTAATGATATCTACCCTGATTTGTAGAAGACGGGTGCCGATAGATGTATGGAAGACCATGGAATACGAATGACAAGAACACAAGAGGAAATAAAATCTACACCACTACAAAGAAGTTATTATTAATCAAAACAACATAGTAATGTATCATTCAGAAAATCAAACCCATCAGAAAATTAATATCCCTATACGTGAGAACCATCAATGCAATAGCATGAATATCCGTCATAACATTTCGAGCGCAATAGGGAATCTCAGTTTCATATTACTCAACTTTTAATTTCTTATTAAGTGAATGGCATAGACGTTAGGAAATAACGAGAAACAACACAATCAACAGCTACAATTAATAGAGAGCCAAAACCTGCGCACCATCCAACACATAGAGAAATAATAGCTAATCAATCTATCAAAGGCGAAATAGCACAGACTTAACGCTGAAGAACAGAGGAACACGCGGCGACACGTAAACAACAACAGGGGAAAATAATCTATCACTGAACCATCATAAAATCAATCAATATACAATTTTCATTCTAACAAACACTACGAACCTTAATGGAGCTATCCAAGACGAAGGAAATATGCACTGTTTTCACTCTTTTCCTTAAGGCCGGGAGACTTTGTCTCTATCTATATGGCCAAAGCACTGCGCATGCTTTATCACTCAAAGGTTAGGGGGCTATATTCATTCGTCCAGCAAGCAGAACGCTCTAGAGGTCAGATAAGAGAGAGTTCAAAGGCGATATATTTTATTGTGCAGCGCAAATAGATGTCGATATCACTCGCGGGGGTCACTATCTTTTCGCATCCTTTCCCTGAAATGGAAAGTCTTTCGTGGTTGACAGGTCGGCTAAGTTTGTAGAGATGCGATATTGTTATTGAAGATGTAGAGAAAGTCCAAATTATTAATTGGTAGCAACGATACTCAATCAAAAACGAGAAACAAATCTAATTACATCAGTTTTTGTAATATCTTGCAACAGAAATCTCTAATGAACCACACAGAAATATCAAATGTGAAATGCAACTCAGAGTTATGAGGCATTCCCATCTTAGAGGTACTTACTTATGTCATGCGAGTGAACAATTGAAGCAAATGCAAGACAATAATTATTTCAGGCAGTTAGTTCACAACTCATACAGTATCAGACGAGTGAATACTTCAAACAAAATCAAAACAATAATTCTCACGACAGGTGGAGATTATAGCATTCTAAATCAGATAATAAAATTTTAATCAATAAAATAAACAGAGATATGCTTTTAATTAACTGTAGACATGCACTTGAAAACAGAAGAGACAATTGCTCTACTTTGAAAAGATGGACAGATTTTGTACTCGATACCATAAGTCATGGGAAGATGTGATAAAAAACTGCTTCGAAAAGGAGGAGCCGCGAAACGATTTCATTATCGCTGCATTTCAATACGTCCTAGACATGGTCGTATTTGGAGATATGGTACAAACTACAGAACTGAAGGTGCAAGAATTTATATGCCGAATCTACAATACTTATAAAAATATCTGCACATCAACGTCGGAAGGGCCATTGGGATTGATGGCGGAGTTTTTGAGGTTTGCCAACGAAGAATTGAAATACACTAGACCAGATGTAATTGTAATCATTGCAATGGGCATTGCGTACATCAAGAAAGCAGTCAGATCAAATTATATATCATATCAAAATATCAAAATATACAAGCGGTCTATATCGCACAATTCATTACGGATTTGTTGAAATTACACATATCTGAGATGGAAAGTACATAAAATCTTATCACGTGATATATTCCACTACCACGGCAACGCAATTATTTTCTTCTACCAGTCTCTGCAACGATGTCGAATCAACAGAAGTTCAATATTGTCGTGCAAGGTCTGATGTATTATCACCTGTTGAAACTCAACAAACATATCAATTGCGGTGGACCACCGGACGATTTTCATCTAATACTCTATTGTACACCATTCAAGAACCTTCATACAAAGAAAGGAAGCATCAATAAGAGACTGCGCAAGTTCATCGCGACAAAGTGTAAGTTGTTGAAGCAATACAAACACGGCGACAACATAGCGCCTGCGTTAATCAACGCTGGATTCAAGCGCCCAATAATCAGAATAAACTATTTAATGTCTTCGGAACTCATCAATGAAGACAACAAACGAAAACTTCAGAGTTTGAAATAGAACTGTAATTTATCGAAATAAGCAAGTGTATAAGTGAAACAATAATTGTAATCTTTGTCATCATTAAAATGAATTCTTCGCCTCACAATGAAAAACACTTTACATTTAGCATGGCTAGACTGAGAACAATGATCGCTAAGGAAACGAATATTCCACAATTTGTGTAAGAATTATCATATGGAATGAGACCTGACCACCAAATAGGTTTTACTCGACTACACTCTGTACAAATTCAACACCCGATGGATAGAATTGCCGGAGAAGGATCGGTCATTGAAATTTAGATACATGATACATCGGTCTATGATTACAAAAAAGGATCACTAATCTCACGTGAAAACTTCATATTTCATGAATTAAATTCCACAAAGTCGGCGGCCCAGACTGAAAAATGACGAAAGTCGGCGGCCCAGGCTGAATGGTAAACGCACACGCAGCTCTCCGGCCACGCGACGCCCAAGTAGGAAAATTGTGAAAGAAGTCAGCCCAGGGTGAATGGTAAGCACGCACGCAGCCCTCCGGTCACGCTCCGCCCACCTATCACGGCAAGGAAGTCGGCCCAAGTAGGAAAATAGTGAAAGAAGTCAGCCCAGGGTGAATGGTAAGAGCACACGCAGCCCTCCGGTCACGCTCCGCCCACCACAGCAACCCTCCACCCGAGCACCGCCCTGTTACAGGTGTTGAAGGTTTTTTCGGCTGGGTTTTTCTCCTTCACCTGATTGGCATCACAATTCCCAGCACTATTGGCTTTAATAAATATATCTCAACTTGAATGACATTAATAAATATATTTTCACTTGTCCTTTTTTGTGTATGACCCTTTTTTGCATGTCTCTGCATGTAAACCGCTCACCTGCTGTATCGGAAAAATATGTGAAGTCGGCCAAAGAAGTCTGCCCAGGCTGAAAAATGTGAGAGGATAAGTGCGCACGCAGCCCTCCCCCGCCGATAATCACGTGGACAACCCTCCGCACACGCGCCGCGCGGGAAAAAATATGCGCAGGGCTCAGGGCAGGGGGGGTCGCCAAATGGAGCCCGGCTCGGTTCTCACCGTCTCTCTACTACTGCCATCCCGTTCCACCACTCGGTTTCCCACAATATTTTAGCTGTTGCTAAGAATTTTGCCATTAAGATTGTTTTTTTCAAATGTCTGCAAATTAAGCAAGCTTTGCCCCTTCTCCTCTGTGAACCGTGGTTGTAATGGTGCCCTCCCATTTGGTCGAACGCCGTTTGGTCGAATGCCGTTTGATCGAAGGCGTTTGATCGAACGCCGCTTGGTCGAAAGCCGTTTGATCGAAAGCCGGTTGATCGACGCCGTTTGTTCGAAAGGAATTCAAAGCTGCATGCACTGGGTTGTCGGCCCCACATTTCATGTAACTTTTGACTCAAGCATACGGAGCAGGCAATCAGTGTCCTCTGCTTTTTTTTCTTCTTTTTTTTTCTTTTTTGATTTTCGCAGCCGAAGAGGGGAGACCACTGGTTGGTTGCAGACGTTTGTCATTTACAGATCAGTAGGACACATTTCGAAGAAAGCTGCCCAGGTTGAGAGCAGCCGATAGTCTATTCTTGTTCTGGGCACCCTTCTTATTGCTGGCGACATATTTAAAGGGAACGGTCTGAAACGGGATAGTCATGTGCAAAGCCACTCGAAGTCTGTGGGTGCTAAGAACGAAATTTCGCCATGGTACAACGAGAGATATTAAATTAACAGCATGTAAAAGCTTAGTTCGACCTTAGAGTATGCATCTGCAGCCTCGAATCACTACACACGCACGCTGTCCGAAGAAATAGAGAAAGTACAAAGATCTGCTGCCTTATAATCTTCTCTAAGTTTCGAAGGACTTCTTCGGTTACATGTATGTTGCAAGAACTAAATTTAGGTTCACTTGCACATAGGCGAAAAGTAAATAAACTGAAACTGCTCTTTCTCCTATACAGTGGTCAGTTGATTACAAACAATAATACACTGTTAAAATTTGTTCACATTCGACGGGGATAAATCTTCAAAAATACCATTTACTTATTTTTTAATTCTTTGCCAAAATGTTTAATACTTGACATCAATTATTATTTGCCAAAGGGTTGGGGGTTTAACAAGTACACCATGTTCAGTCACTATGTGTCAGAGCGGAAAAACCTATTCGGTTGTCCAACGGGTTAAGGGTGAACAACCCCGGCCCTTGCACTGCTTTTTGGACACGAAAAAGTGGGTTAGCATGAGGAATGTGTTTACGGGGAAGCAGATTACACAAAGTTAAATGTCCTTAATGCAGTTATCCTTAGGATAACTGCATTTAGAACCAGGGTGTCGAACCGAAACGTTTTTCGTTCCGGTTTTCGTTCCGGTTACATCATAAACGATCCGATACCGGTTCTGCTCTGGAGCAAAAAAATAACGGTTCATACCGGTTTTTAACCGGTTCCGCTTCTGCTGGGAATATTCATCCCCACAAAAAAAAAACAATGTCACAAAATGTAAACCCGTTTATTCCGCATACATGGCATTTAATATTAATAGACTTTGGTAGCTCCTGGTTCCTGTAGGTTACTCTCTGTTCAAATGGGCTTCTCCTTTCTTGAAGCACCTGCTACAAACGGACTTGTTTGTCGTGATGTCAGACGTAAAGTACTTTCTTGCTGGATTGGAGCAATCGCGTCCCATCCGAATGTCTGTTGCTACTGTCTAGCCAGCAAGCACCACCGCACGAGTACGACGCAAATCGAGGAACACCTTCACTCACAAACGCGCTCGACGGCTCCGTTTTATTTTCTTTGCCAGAGTTTGAAGAGTTGCCACTTCGCACGGGCTTGCCCTTGCGTATACGTAAATGTATTCAACTTAGCTGCTCTCAAACAAGGGACGCGTTGCGCGACATTACCGATAGAGAAGCCGTTATGCAGCCCCCTTGGGTCGCTGTTTAGTTGAGGAGAGTTTGCGGGGATCAAATTAAAACGAACACTACGGCACATTGCTAGAGAGTCACATGTACCTCTAAGTCTGTGTGCGTGCGCGAACGATAAACCATTACAAAGGCAGCCTAAGGGTCATAGTATATACCGACATACATTCCACCGTAACCGTAACCCTCGTATAGTATCCATGACATGATTTCAGAGCACACGACGTCTGTTTCATTCGCCTATCCGTAGTCCAAACCGGCGAAATTTTTTCTTGGACCAAAAACCTTTAAATATATTTTTTTCTGTTTCCCTCCTGAGCGAAAAAAACGTATACGGTTTCGATTCCGTTCCGGTTCGCACCAAAATAACGGTTTTTTTTCAGTTCGCTCCGACACCCTGTTTAGAACTGCAGCTTTTTTTTTCCTTGTCTTTTTTTGTCATTTTCGACACTCCAAGTGAACCAATTAAAAATATCGATCAAACGACCGCTGCCGTTTCGATCAAACGGCGTTCGATCAAATGGTTTTCGACCAAATGTCCTGCGTTCGATCAAACGGGTTTCGACCAAACGGCGTTCGATCAAATGTCCCGGAACCAGCATGTGCTATGTGGGTCAAACAGGACGCTGTCTGAATGACCGTCTTAGGGAGCATGCTCTTAGCACAGAAAGGACCCACGTGTCAAGCGAATTAGTTCAACATCTCCGGGAATGTAACAACTGTGAAGCCCTCTTCGCGGAAACCTCTGTTTTGCATAAGGGAAGAGTGACCTGGCGAAGAATGCTTTGTGAATCTGTAGAGGTAGCCACACGAGGCAATTGTGTTAGTCAACCCTCTCTCATTCCTCTTCTTCCCCTTCGGAGGTTTTTGTCAATAAAAGCTTTGCTGTGTTTGAGAATTGTTGTGTCCGTCCCAATCTCCTCCGTGTCTCTGGTTCCTCCTTCTTCAAATAACTTTTTATTACGCATTTAGGTAACTCTGGAATAAGATATACGAGGACTGTGAGTCCGTGAGACTTGAGCGAATCCTCTCTCTGTTGGATTTTCAATCTTGGATTAACTAATCCCCATTAATTAATCCCCAAATGACAACATATTTTCAGAATGCAGACTTTCTTTCATTTCTTCAACCATTCCTTCTAGGGTTCCAATCTTCCCTTCTCTGAAGTTTTCTCTCAGTTACATCATGGAGCCGGCAACTTACATGGTGCAGTTTCTCTTCGGTCACTTTGAGCTTTGTCCGTGGAGTTGTGCTGCTGGCATATGTGTGACCTGTTTCCGTTTGGGTTGGCGTGGAAGGTGATACGTGAGCGTGGCATAGAGGGTTTAGATTGAAAGAAAATGCAATAAAAATAAAAATCACAGAGTCCCGTGGTGTAATGTTGGAGTACAAAATGATGCCACGATGAAACATGTCAAAAGGTTTTACTAACAAGCCTTAGAGGTGTTTCATCGATGTAACTTCATTTTTTACTTCAGGGTTTACGTAAATAGATTGGGGTGATCACTTCTGCAGAGAAATAACATGCAGATTATTTGAATAGAAATTTGAGGACAAACAAAACTGACCAACCCACTGTGAATATAAGATTTTTCTGTTGTGCTTGATATTTGTTTGCTGTATCTGTGACGGCACTTTTCCTTTTGAAGGAAGCAACGGACACGAGACCACAGGAGAAACTCCAAACCAGGTAACACATATATCACATTCTGTTCAAACTTAAAGCGACAGTCGCATCGACCACAGATCGATTCCGAAACCACAGTGAAATGAGATTCCCCGTCCTTCACTGACCATGTCTCCGAATGTCCCATTCCGACCGAATACTTTTTGCATAATTCGTGTGTAAGCGGCGCTACAGCAGACGACGGATGCGGTCGTCAAGCGGAACTCCCTGCTGAGAATCTTTAGCAACGTCACAAGGAATCTGACCAATAAGAACGCGGCGAGCCAGAGGAGTCCCCGCGGCTTGCAGCTTGCATGAGCAAAGTCAGGGAGACGAAGGCGAAGGGGCGAAGGTAGTCCTCCTCAGGTACCCGCGGACGCGGCTGTAGAGTATGTACCACTGCGCCCATACACCATGTTGCAAGCCCATTGGCCTAGACTGTGCGCTCGCTTCGATTGGTCGAGAACGTTTTGAAATAGCATTTTGTAGTGCGCATGTGCGTACAGCGTCTCGGCCGTTTCAGCATAGTTTCGAAATAGCATGGCCGGCATGTCGTCTTCCTGTGTTCGGTGGTGTCAATCGACAGAACAGTTTGCAGAAATATGTTCGCGGTTTATTAGTTCGTCCTTGTGAGTCTACGCGTGTTGTGCTGTTTCTGGACACAACTGTTATCCCACGAACAATTTGTCAAGTGCGGCACCGGAATGCTTCATGAGTTGGAGCGTGAAGAACCAGTTCGAGCGCCGTTGGACTTCGAGGACTGTCAACAAAGACAGGATTACGTGCCACACAAGCGCTTTTCGCTTCGCTATAATGGATGCACCGCAGGCAGCGAAAGAAGATGCCCATCATGAAATGGCACGCAGTCATGAGACTGGCTCGGTATTAGGAGTTGAACGGTGTGTTCGCTCTGCTTCATGTTCGAACTTTGTCCCAGTGTGTCAGCAACGCAGCGGGCTTTGTACGCACAGTGCACCCACGTATCAGATCTTTGAATTAGTGCGTTGTATCAAATAAATCTTTATTTTACCCCAAAATCGCTTTAGTTATTTTGAATACCGAGTAACGGCGGCAGGCCTGAAATCCAATAGAAGTCGATGGTAGCCAGGACCGACCGAAAAGCCAGCCAGACACGGAGGCTCCTGATTGCCCGACTGGTTGTGCATAATATCCACCACGTCGCAATCACGGCAAGCCCTATCACCACCACCACCACCACCACCACGTCGCAATTCCATTGGTCGTGTGCCCAGTGTTGTGTGAATTATCTCAAACTATGGGCTCTATGGGGAGCTGTTGGAGCCTGGCGAAGGCACATACAGAGATGGCGGACTCGGAACGCGGAAGTGGCGAATCGTGCTGTTCAAATGCCTTTAGTAATAGCTCCCGTGACGAATATACATGTTTGATGACGGCCCATATTCGAGGGATCCGCTTCTTCTGCAAGTCGCTGGTGATGTACGTGCCGCAGCTGCGTTAGCGCAACAGAACGAGCCTCAGGACCACTGCTTTAGGTACTTTCATGATCGGAGTGCTCAATACTTAAACCCGTGACATTCACACTACGACGCGGGAAACAATCCAAGTGTTTTGCGGCGTCTGTGCTCCCCAGGAACCGGATGAGCACCTATATGCTGCAGTGCTGGTGAAGTGGCAGAGTTGTGCAATGACGGCGAAGTACTGTGTAAGCACGCATTACACTTTGTTTCCAGTTCTCTGTCTTCGGCCAGAACTTCTGGTGGTGTATCCACCGCAGTACTGCAGCGACGATCACAGTCTTCGCCTACTGTGCCCACGATAGATAGGCACGTTGAGCAATCCTTATTTTCGTAGTTGTCGTCGTTTGCTTTACGAAGTTACGAAGGCTCTAACCAACTGTGCAACTCAAGGGCCGGGTTAGAATTAGAATGATTGTCAGGAAATTACTGTGCTACGTGTTTAGGAAACTGTCCTTTCTTTTTACAGCTACATCAGGTTCACTGCTTATTGTGTGTTTACAAGCTGAGTTTGGAGATTCCTAGGAACCGAGGAACAGACGACAGATACCTGGGTGTGTCGTCCGCATGATTCGCCAACGTTTTTGCATCCCGGTCCTGTCAGGACTATCATCTTTAGTGTGCCTCATTTCCTGTTCACACCTACACCATAATAGACTTGCGTAGTTTCCAACTGGGAAGTGTGAAACAGAATCTGTGTTACCACAGTAATCCCGAGAAGTGCAAAGGAATAGGCAGGAGCAATAAACTACCTGGCCATAAGTGACAGTTATACTTTTAATGGTAGTGTAATGCTTCTTATCGTTGGCAGTGTTATAGCATGTGAGGGATATAACACGTCAAATGATTTCAGGTAACGTTTCATAACTCACTAATGGTACAGTTACACCTCATTATCATAGTAAGTGATACATCTGTTTGGGAATGTCCAGAATTTGTCATTCCCACGGAAGATTGTTCTGCCTTGATACAGCAAAACAAATTTTGATACCTGCCATTGATCCAATTTTTTTAGCACTACTGTTTTAAAAACAGCTTTCAAGACTGTAACTTCAGAGATCCTTGGCAGAGCATTACCTCTTGTCTATGTATTATAATAATTATTATAATGACAGGCAGTAAGTTACGCAAATGTAAATAAATCTTTGTGTTGACTGAGTGTTGTCCATTCAAGAGCCATTGCACAAGTCCACATCCAACGCTTCACTTACAGATATTTATTATTTGCTATGCACAGACAGTTATCTGCGTGCACCACACTGGCAATGTCCCTTGGGAACTGAAACAGGAACTCACAAAAAAAAAAGAAAACAGTTTCGTAAGTACGTCAATTGCAATGAAAACGGGACGGTTGGACAGTAAACTGGACGGTTTCATTATAACAGTGGTACACAGGAAAAAAACTCGGGGGTGTTGGGGGGGGACCTGGATCGATCTCTGGGCACAACAAAGTGTAAAATTTTGGGAATGTTAGTACATCCTGAAATGACCCTCATGCCTCAGACCCCACTACTCGAATAATGCACCTCCCTTTTACGGTTAGAGGCCTCTTAGTATCTACGGCATATCCTATCAAAGCTCACAGGACAGCAAATTTGGCCAATACTTATGTGACTGTGCCTTGTAGAACATGCAGCTTTTCTATTGAATTGACACTACATCTCTGGTAGGCCCTTTAATGTCTGGAGGTAGGTGCATCATTTTACATTTAACCAGCAGTAATGTATAGCATTGCAAAAAAGGAAACAAGGGCTTAATCTCAACGCTGCATCAGCACTAGAGCACTGCACGGGCCGACTTTTCCGGGCCCGACCCGGCCCGGGCGCATCGAAAAATGGCCCGGCCCGACCCGGGCCCGGACCTTCATATTTTTAGGCGGCCCGGCCCGGCCCGGCCCGGTGACCCAGTGACTAGAGCCCGGCCCGGCCCGGCGTCTAAGCAAATAGAGCCCGGCCCGGCCCGGCCCGGTGACCCGGCGAGTAGATCCCGGCCTAGTATTTCCAGCCGCGACGTACGCGTTTCTGGCGATTATCAAACAAATTTATAAGTAAATTTATAAGGAGAGAAGACAAACTTACAAGTGATGGCGGTTTAACACCGTAACCGCACGAGACCAAATTAAATCCAGAACGCACGGGGCGTTATCGTTACACTGTCAAGATTTTGCGGAGATAGAGCATGCTGTCGACAAACTGCTTCTCCCAGTCCCTATCCCTCTCACCAAGCTTTGCCAAAGTGATTGTGAAATATGTGAGGAGTGAGGAGCAATGTAAAGTGGCTTGGAGAATGTTCTAGGGGGTCGAATCATATGCATAATGCAGTACCCTTTGCTTGTCTTTGCAAAATATGCACAGGAATGACGCAAGCGTATGATGATATGAACTAATGCATCTCCAATGTGCGGAATTAGCTGCGTGGCCCGGCCGGGCCTGACTCTCGGGAACATATTTGTCGGCCCGGGCCCGGCCCGGCCCGCATTGGTGGCGTATTTTAACGGCCCGGGCCCGGCCCGGCCCGCGGTGCTGGCGTATTTTGTCGGCCCGGGCTCGGCCCGGCCCGGAGCACACAGCCAATAACAAGCCCAGCCCGGCCCGCGGGCCGGGTCGGGCCCGGGCCGGGTCGGGGGCCCGGGCCCGTGCAGTGCTCTAATCAGCACCATTCATCATCTCACAATAACGTTGTTGTTGTCAACCTCTGCACAAACATTTGGGTGGACCTGAAACTGACCTTTTTCTTTAAAATTTACTTCTTTCAAGTTATTTTGTCTTGGCATGTAGCTGTGAGATGTCACTAGAAGCCATGAAGTCATTCTCTTTACTTCTTGAACTTGGATGAAGAAAGCACTGTTCTGGAAGATCCTAATTTGTCAGAGGCGTCGTAAAGGCATTAGTGTAAAAACCAGGTCTCTCAGCAAAATTGCTGTGCACACACGTACATTGTTTGATGCCGTTTCATGGATGGATGGGGCTTGGATCAGCAGCACCTGGTCTTTCTATAACACAGAAAGTCAAAAGTGTACCTCAAGTTGGCTACGACAACCGCAAAAACCGCCGCCCTACAGCACACAAACAGTTCACAAACAGCGAGATAAAAGGAAACTGGGAAGTGGTTTATGGCGCTTATGTTACGGACAGAGGTACTTCTTGTATATAGTGCCTGTTTCTAACACCAGCATACAAACAGCGTCAGTTCTTCCTTTTAATGATCGGGGTTCATAGTTTGCGAATTGTTCTGCGTCCAAAATTGTAAACACATTATATGTATTTAAGTAATATACGTACCACTTGCGCTTGACCCTGTCGAGCTGCCTGCAGCTGTAATACACATGAAAACCAATCATGTCTAGCACATTCCACAAAAGTGACAGGTTCAGTAACAGGGAAAGTTCCATGATAACGCGTCCGACAACGAGAAAAGCAAATCACGTTCATATGATTGACATCGTGTTCTTTTACTTGTTTATTGTATTTTATTTATCTAGTTCTTAATCATAGGTTAGGGAATACCTTACGTTGTACCGATTTCGTCTTTTGCTGCTAAGTTACTCACGCGCAAGAGTGACAGATCCGATTGGGAAACTACACAGAGATTGTGACTTACTGTCGAAGTTGCTGGCTCGCTTTGTTCGTGGAACACTGTCGGAACGGCGTCAAGTTTCAATTCGTTCCTTTTTTGTGTGAATCCAAGTTGCACCTGCATGATGTTCTCATTCAGGTACACATTATCGGTGAAATGCGAGGAGCATACACGGACAGCATGAACACTCCTTGCTTCATTGCTTCATCTGGATACCCGCTAGTGATGTAGCTGCTTCCAACTTTCGCTTCGTCTGGGGTCTGGCTGTAGCTGTGTCCTAGGCGTGCGAAATCAAACATCGAGGTTTTCGAAGGAAGTTTTCCTGGAGTCAGGAACGCTGCGTCGGTTTCCAAACGACATCTCACGCGAAGGATGCAAGCGTAGAGATAGTAGATACTTCCGCGTCACTAGAAAGTGTCACATGTGAATACGGGCGACGTGCCGGAAAAAACAAAGCAGCCCCAGACTTGGCGGCAGACGACAGCGTCCTTCACAGCGGATTAGCCAGATTCCACCTTGCGTCACGCGATGTTGCTGGCGCTGGCGCTTTCGTGGATCAAAACGAAACCGGATCTTTTAAATTCGATTCCTCATCACGCGGTCAGTTTTGGAAGGAGAAAATTTGGCAAATAGCTCGGTGGTAGTGTACCGAACACATTGGTATTGGATTCGTAACCACGGTTCCGGATGCGACAGTCCCTTTAAGGCTACGTTGTCCGCTACAGGGTCACATTGCATCTATTGCATCCGTTTACTTTGTTCGTTTAGTTCCTATACGTTGAAATACTGTGCAACTGTGCACTACGTTCTTCAAAGACGGTGTAGTACATAGCAGCGTCAAACCCCGTTTTTGTATCAAATGTGCAGGACCTTCTATGTTAAATGCGTGACTTCGTTTTCGGCGAAGATGGCTGGTATCTTGTTGGCAAGTGACTGTATCCGGTAATGCACAATTTTTAGAATACGTTTGCTATTCGGCATTGCACGAGGTTTGAAGATATCTAATGTTGTTACTGTGTGGTCGTTCTTACTACTTGATTTTGCATCTAGAAGCAAAACACACTGTTCAATGTTTTATTCTCGGTTTTGAAAACCCCGTGTCATGCCTTTGTCAATCTTGCAGATAACAGTGGGCTGGTTTACCTGTTTGCCTGTGGTTTGCTTGTGGTTCCACTGTGCATGCCACTGGTTTCGCCTGTGGTGCAATCTAAATTTTCAAAGCATTATGTGCTATAGCTTATTCATGTTCACGATTGTAAGTCTGGGTGGAATAAAAATTACGGAAGAAATCGCTGTGCAGATTGTCATTGAAATGTGATACATTTAAGAGCTCATCGCTCGCATTTTCCGACAATGGACGGTAGACGCCTGTGAAGGCTGAAGTAGCTGACGTTCTTGGCCACCACTAGCTCGTCTATGCTCCTGGCGACGACACAATCTATACCACTTCCCGTACGGACTGTGGGAATTTATCGTGACAGACTAGTCGAAGCTTCCCTTCATAAAACCTGCGAACCAGTTGTCCAGGGGCTTCTTAAAGGGAATGTCTGGAGCTATCATGCAAAGTTTGCGGGCGTTGTTATACGATTTCTTATGTTTCCTGGAGCCCCCATGCAAAAGCTTTCCTTTGGAGTGGGTCCCGGGAATTTTTTATTGAATTTTGAACTGTGGACACAACCCCCGATTGAAAGCCGCACTCCGATCACTGGTGACGTCACCGGTGTCGAGTTCCGGTGTCTGCTCCGCCGTGCCTCGGACGCCTGTCGCCTGTCTAGCAGTCGCCAGTGGCTTTTCGTACTTTCGATATTTCAATACATGCCGCCTTCTTGCTACTTCGACGTCGCTGAACACGTTTGTGGCAATGGGAGGACACAGGTTCACTGCAAGAACAACAAAGAGAACACAACAGGAGTATCGTTTTTCCGTTTTCCGAAGTGCGAGCGTCGACAGCTATGGATAGCAAAGGTTCGTCGCCCCGGATGGCAGTCCTACGAATCAAGTACCATCTGTTCCGAGCACTTTACCCCGGATTGCTTCGAAGAGTCTGACAGACCTCAGCGGTAGCTCGGCATATTTCTTCCAGGAAAGACGAAGCCACACCTTGAAATTTGACGCGGTACCTTCGGTTTTCATTGATCCTCTGGTTGGTCTCAACGCATCATCAGCTTCTTCGAGCTACGATAGCGTAAGTCCCTAACTTCCCTGATCATCTCAGGTTCACATATTGTTTGCTCCACATCTTTGATTGATGCGCAGGAGCACGGCCACGGTGCAGTGCCAGTTCCTTTTGGAGAGACAAGTCAGTATGGTGAAGAATAATTTTCTGCTTTGTAAAAATAGAAAAATACGTACTGAGCCGCAATATTTGTCATCGGCATATTTCCTGAAACTTGTATCGCGCTCACTGCCGGAGCGGTACGCATGAGTTTGCCCTATGGTTTGGTGAAGTCAAGATCGCAGGTGAACTGCATGGGCAGTGTCGGGGAAATGTGTGCTGTGTTTTCGTAGTTCAGTTGACAGAAGGAACATGCAAGAAAAATATACAGATGAGACAAAGCCTGCATGCGCTGATATTCTGGTTCTTTTTTTTTTCCATGGTGTATCGCAACCCTCTCCACCTGACTCCCAGGAGTATGGTGTGCATTACACTGCATCTTCAGGTAGTGACAAAGGTGGCACAATTTCTGTTAATAGTGCATCATTGGGTCTGAAATTCTGCAAAGACCCGTTGTAAAACCATGTTGACTAACTACAATACACTTTGCATTCCGGTCGTCAGATGCAAAGTAGTTGTTTATTTCACCCTTGCATGTTTAACACTTTTTACTGCAAACATAACTTTCGGTGTTTGTGTATAAGTGGAATATATCAAGTCATTATGGTCCTAAAAAAGCATTTTGCACACAGTCAAACTAGTCACTCGCTTTACAAATGTAAGTTGCTCACTGCAATTCCGCCCCCATTCATAAGGCCTCGGCATGCAATGAAAAATGCAGCAACAGAGACAGATGAGAGACGTTTGGAGGAAAGCCCACAGTCACACAATGGAGACCACCCGCACAAGATGTACCCACTCAGACAGTGCCTACAGGGGATCCACCTCGTTTGGTCATAGTGGAAGTTCCTGAGCCAGCCGATAGTGTCCAAGCTCTCCCTAGATCATCAACACCTACTGTGGAGCCTCCAACTTTTTCCTTGTCAGTTTCATCACCAGGGCATGATGACACAGCCGATATTGTCAGTTTTGAGGAGGAATCCAGGTAATATAATTGTGCAATATCATGTATATTTTGTCAGTACTGTTCACACATTGCACTGAAAAAGCATGACGTGGTTGCCCAAGCAGCACACAACATTGGGCCCATATTGGATGGTCATTGGCGATACGGGTCCAATATGGGACCCGTTTCGCAAGGATTTTCCCCATATTGGCTGAAAATGGGCAATATGGGCCCAATATTGCCGAGTTTCAGCCAATATGGACAAAATCCTGGCAATATAGGCCCCATATTGCCCACTTTGAGCCCATATTGAGAAAATCTTGGCACTATGGGCCCCATATTGCCCGCGTACACCCCATACTGACTGAACAGAAAGTGGTATGTACCCGTGTTGCACAAATGCCCAAGCAGCACGGCAAGATTGAATGTTGAAGCATGTGAAATACCCAATTCACTACATCGTTACATCCAACAACTTCCCGCAGATGATACACATTGTTCGAAACAGTCAACGTACATGGCAATCCCAATGTAACGTTCGCTAGAATTCGACAACTCAACATTCCACGTCTTGAAAGTCGCCGCCATCTTCCTTCGCGATGCCAATGCCAATCGGTCGAGCCGACTGAGAGCGAGCGGGTTGTTTGAGCGAAATCACGCGTCCTACAACTAATGCGCATGCGCGACAGCCCGAACGGACGTTTCATAGGGCTAAAATGTCGCTGGTTGCTGTAATGATAACGAAATTGCGGCAGGTCAAGTAAAAAACAATGTCTGATAGGAAGGGATGGCGATTGTGTAAAGTTAGGTGATTTCAAGTTGCTGCAAGCAGGGTAAATTGCTCTGGCGTATATCCGTCCCCGTCACGAAAGTGTTTCGCTCCCTTGTATTCTCGGAGCGGGTTGGAAATTGTTAGTCCACAGAATGTTACGATCCCAATGAAGGCTTCTGAGACAGCCTGCCTTGCACTAGCTGATCCTGCTCTTCGTTTTTAGGGCGAGGGCAGTACTATTTTTGAAATGTGATGTGGCTGGGCAGGCTTTCGCTTGTCCCATCCTACAGTTGGCAATACGAGGGACCTTCGGACTGGACCTTCGGAGTCCTTGTGACTGGTCTTCCGCCTCGATGCCAATACACACCTTCGGCATTGGCAGTTCCGTGGGACTGCTTGTGTCCTTCAGCAAGGCGGGCGTAGCACCTGTTCTTCGTTCTTTTGGGAAATGCCGTGTTCTTTTTTGTTTTGTTTTTTTGCAATCATGTGAATGTGGATCATTAGATCCGCAGAAATAAAAAAGCAAAAATCATACAGAGAGAGAGAGATAATACCTGTTTATTTACAAACATTGGAACTGAGTGACACCCTTGAGGGGTCTGCTGCTCCATTTCTTGAAAGCGTTTCAAAAACGCATGAATAAAATATACACACAGAACAGAAAACACATGCGACGACACACGCATACACACAATAAATATATACATGACATGGGATGTGAGGTACATCCCGGTGCTGTTGTGATTTAATTTACATAAGGGTTAGTAACGGGTGATAATACGGGAGTCTTTTAAATAGTTGCAGAATGCTGTTAATGCGGCCGTCTGATGCGATTCATTTTGCCAGGCTCCAATGATCTTCACGAAAGAAAGAGGTCGATCATCCAGCTTAGCGAGCGTGCTCTCAAGCCTTGATCGTTCTGTAGAGTACTTTTGGCACTGCATTATTATGTGTAGTGTGTCTTCAGTGGTGCCACACGTAGGGCAGTCAGTGGAGGCCGATGGTCTGTAGCGATTCACAACACTGTTGGTTAGTGGCACACCCAGGCGAGTTCGGTGGAGGGCTGTCTGTAAGCTTCGTGGTACGTTCCGTGGAGGCGTAAAGGCTAGGTCTGGGTCTATGAAGGTTAAGTAGCCTGATGAACGAAGATAGGATTTCCACAGTTTGACTGATTTTTCCTTAGTAGTTCGAGTGAGGAGACATTTCGCATCATCTGGTGTGAACGGTATGGACGACACAGTTGCTTGGCTGTGAGCCATTCTTGCTGTGGCGTCCGCAGTTTCGTTTCCTGGTATGCCACAATGGGAGGGAACCCACTGGAGCGTAACTGTTTTTCCACTATTAACTATATCTTGATGGGCAACATAAATTTTGTAGACTAGGGAGTTGTTCATGTCCGGGAATTGTAGCGATTGGATTGCAGGTTTCGAGTCTGTGCAGGTTATCCAGATGGGGTTGTCTGTTGTGCTGATATATTTGAATGCCTTGTATATAGCGTAGAGCTCTGCGTTTGTTGAGGAGGTCCTGTGTGAGAACCTATAGCCTTCTGTGAAAGACGCACAGTGTATGGCACTAGAGGATCCTGTGTCGGTACATGACCCGTCCGTAAACATCTTCTCAGCCTCTGAGTAAAAGTCGTGAAGATAGGCGATCGTTGACATCTTCAGAACAACTGCCGGTGTGTCCATTTTCTTTTTGATACCAGGAATATCTAGAGCTGTTGGGACAGGTTGAAGTGTCCAAGGAGGAAAGGGTCGGTGGAAGTCCTTCATTCGATGTCTGGGGAGATTCTGAGCAAGGTCGTGAAAGCATGTGTGTAATGTTGAACGGTTTCGCTGTTGAAGCTTGGATACTAGAGGATGAGAACTATGTCTGGTGATCAGTCGAATGATGTGTCTTTGAGACTCCTGGTCGCGGAGAACTTTTATTGGAGGTTCCCTAGCTTCTGCAAGGACCAGATTTGTTCGCGTCAGTCTTGGTAGCCCAAGTATGGTGCGCTGACTTTGAGCGATGATAGACTGAAGCTTCTTCTCTTGAAAGGGCGAGAGACCATGGATGACAGGGAGGCTGTATGACAAGGTTTGTCTGATTAGGGAACGGTGAAGAGTGCGAAGAGCTGTGGTGTTTCCTGATCGGTATCCTCCCAGTGCTCGTATGATATTAAGATATGGTTTGGTCCGGATACGTATGCGCTCTATTTCGTCTGTCCAGGTTAGATTTCTATTAAGTTGTATGCCGAGGAACTTGTGTTTTGTTACACGCTTGACTGGCTTCCCTTGAAGTGTTAATTCAAACTTTGGTAATCGTTTAGCAGTGAATGGCAGGTACACTGTTTTCTCCGGAGATAGATCCATCGCTCTCTCTTCAAGGAAGAGCTCAATCAATGTCAGGGCGTACTGGAGCTTGCTCTTCGGGTGTCTTGCCTGTATACCACTTGCCCAGAAGCAGATATCATCTGCATATACCGTGCACTGTACTGTAGACGGCAGTACTTTGATAATCTGAGCCATCAGGACGTTAAAGAGAGTGGGGCTGAGAACTCCACCTTGAGGAACCCCCTGAGATGTCTGGTGGCGGTGAGAATCTCCCTTATTCGTTCTCATGAAGATTGTTCTCCCGGTCAGGTAGTGCTCAATCCATCGGATAGTTTTGCCATCGACTCCCAGCTCCAGTAGGGCTGCGAGTATGTGCGCGTGGCTGGCTGTGTCGAAGGCCCTTCGAATATCTAGGAAAACTGCTATTACAATAAGCTTATTGGCTTTTGCTTGTTGAACGTATGTGACTAAGTCTATCACGCAATCCACTGTGCACCGCGCTCGACGAAATCCAGCAAGTTGTTCTGGTAAGCTTTTGTTTTCTTCAAGGTACCATTTGAGTCGGTTATTAATGATGCGCTCCATGGTTTTTAGTAAACAGCTGCTGAGGCATATGGGGCGATATGATTCTGTCAGACCTTGCTGCTTCAGTGGCTTGAGGATGGGGATGACTGTTGCCTCGTTCCACTGTGGTGGAATAATGGAAGTCTCCCAGCTGGTGTTAAATATTTGCAAAAGTACTTTTGTGGCCTTGGGGCACAGATTTGCTATACACTGATAGGTGATGCCGTCTGGTCCAGGGGATGTTTTCTTTTTCAGTGATTGTTTAATTGCAGTTTGAAGTTCTTGGAGTGTAAAGGGACAATCTAAGTCTTGATTTGGTTGTCCTGCTTCAATCCGTAGTTTTATCAGTGCCATCCTCTGTGAATGTTGATGAAGTATACTTGTATAATTTTTTGATTTGGCTGTAATGTCGGCGAGGAACCTGTCTGCAACCTCCACGTCTGATAAATTGTTGAGTATAGCAATTGATTTGAAGGGGTTCCTTTGAAGAGGTATTGAGCGCAGGCTCTTGACGACCTGCCACATGCGGGTAATGGGTGTCGAAACTGTGAGGCTGGAGCACATTTCTTTCCAATGAATGTTTGCGAGGCGTTTGAGATGCTACTTGACGCGGGCCTGGGTAGCACACGCTTCTCTCCAGTGTTCAATGTCTCCTGTTCGCCGATATTTCCGTTCTGCGCGTCTTCTTATTGCTCGGAGCTTTTCAAATTGTGTATCAATTTTTGAGTATTTCATGGGGATAACTGTGGCCTTGGAGGTAGCTTTTAGATTTTCCTTGATGGTTTCTGTAAAATCAGAAGCGGTTGTCTCAGTCTTGTCGACACACTCGTGAACACTCGTCACAATGTCGATGTGTTCATCTTCCTGAAGGCCTGCCAGTTATATAGCATGGCGGTGCGTCGCAGTGTAGAGCGATGCACCTTAATATGGCTAATTAGGATCGGGATATGATCGCTACGTCGATGTTCCAGGTCAGTTGACCAGGTCAGATCATTTGCTATTGACGCCATAACATCAGAGTACGACATGTGCATATTAAACGATGGGTCACCGACTTACCGTCGAGGCACCTCATACTCCAGTGTCTTGGATCTTTCCATATGCTCACGGGATCTAGCAAAACCAGACAGAAGTAATATCAGTGGTGAATATTATTGAGCATAATGCTTTATTATTACACGGACCCCCCTTTGGTGTTATCACAGAAATATTGGCAATATTGGCGCAAAATGGGCTTGGCAATATGGGCAGCCCATATTGGTCCAATATGGAGCCTGGTTGCACTCCCCATATTGGTCCAATATTGGCAATCTTGGAAGCCCACATGGGTCCAATATTGGCGTGCTGGTTGGGTGGACTTGTCATACTGAATATATATGTTCATCATGATGACTTTTGTGACACAAAACTAACGAAGGCTGTAGAGAACCAATCTAGTGATAAAACATAAATGTGGTTAATTTTATACATCGTACTGATGTCTCACTGCCATCTGATATAGGTCAGAGGCTTTGTGCGGGAGCTTGGCTATGACAGTGATGGAGAGTGAGTGCACAATTTTTTACTCCCTGTACATTACATAACCTTCTGCCACCAACCCTTGGTTTATTGCTTCCCAAACAGGCCAATAGATGTGGTAGATACGCGCCATCTTGTTGATGAGTTGGATGGTGATGGCCAAGTATTACGATACATTGTGGGAGGATGCTCTTTACCTTCGCTGTCTGCTTCATTATCATCTGCAAGAAAGCAGTTAGTACTTACATTCCTTTACAGCAGTGGGGTTTTGCCACCTGACTCCCCACTTGCTCTTATTATTACGAATGTAGCAGAGATGCTGTAACAAACTAGCAAAGGCAGGGAAGAATTGTGTGATACATTTCCCGGAGCGTTGTTTTGTTCACAGTGTGGGATTGTATGACTTTTGAAGTTTTGTCATGTCAGTAACTGTAATTATATCTGTCTTTAAATTTCTTGTGATGCGTTGATCGCGTCAACACACCTCACAAGAAGAAGAATCTCATGCTTTCTCGTATGAGATTAAATATTACACTCAGCCTTCATCAGTGCCCGACATGTCCATCGTGGCACGCTCCAGCCTTATAGGACTCCTGAAAGTGTGCACCGGGTGCTCATCATCACCCACAAACGTGCAGCTCACAACAGTGGGAACGCTTGCAAGAGCTACAATCATTTGTGAGAATGGCCACAGGAACCAGTGGAACGGCCAGCCACTTGTTCATGAGAAACCTGTGGGCAATATTGCAATGTGCTCGGCAATCCTTTTCCCTGGTAGCAGCATCACCAAGTCGCTGCGCCTGGCTGACACCACGGAGCTTGCTCATATACACCGGAGTCAGTACTTCCTCTACCAGGATTGCTATTTATTTCTGGCAATACAAGATGTGAGTTAATGCTGGAAAATTATGTGTGCTGAAAAAGGCATAAATCATGTGATGGTCATGACTTCCAGTGTTGACGACCTCGAAATTCAGATTCAAATGAGCATGGAAAATATGGCTCTGTGTCATTTGTCTGTCGTTGTTCAGCTTACTTGTTAGAATTAGAATCCACGCCCATGTTGTGTATGCCAGTTACATCATTTAGAGACTGCGGAATAGCGAGACTAAGCTGAAATATCGCAAGTATGCTGAATATTAATTGTCCTTTCCATTTGCACAAAATATAATTTTATGAAAATAAAGTGTTTTTTCACAAATCAATTATTTCACAGCACTTGCTGCAAATACACAAAAATTTAATATCTACAATAAAATGAACAAACCGAACAATACACACCAGCCTTACAACTTACATACTGCGCACTACGTGCTGATCAAGATGCTTACGACGCATTATCCTGCAGTGAGAAAGAACGTGATCATACAGAGCAGATAATGGCAAGAAATCTCCTCAATTCCCTTACTGGTTCAAAACTGGGCACTATACAACACGTACTTCTATTGTGATTTAGGATGTCTAGGACAATGTGCTAGACATGCAATGCCTACTTTTGAAGCCACATATGGATTTCATACCAGTTATCCCTGCTTGTAATATTTATATTATTACTTTTCAGTGCAGATGTTCCAAATGTCTGCCTTAGTTTGATGCAGAGGTAGGCGTGCAATGATAAGATAATCTTGTGGTATTTTTCAACGTGGGTCTTGGATGGACATGCAACTTCGTCTGCAAGACATCCAGAAGTCCTGTAACCTCTGTGGCATCACAAGTGCGTGTTTTCTATCAATGAAAATAAAAATTATTTGTTTCACGGTTTCTGTGTAGCTTGTAAAAGAGTAGCCAGGGTTCAAGGCAGGCTGGGCAGCAAAATCGTTCTCCAATCATACAGTGAGCAATCTCTGAAAAAAATCATTACGTGGTCAATGCAAATCATAGCAACTTCAATAAATTGCTCAACATTGGAACTGTTTATTATATCTGTCCCACCTTGGAATCCGTGATAGACTGGTGATGGAAATACACTCTAAATCGTTTTACACCTTAAAGGGTGTAAATCAAAATGTTCATGGCGCACACCTTTTAAGGTGTATTTTAACACCCTCGTGGCAGTTGGGGTGTAAAGGTTGTAACGCTGAATAGAACTGCTGGGTTCGTGGCAATAAGCTGGTAACCGTGTATTCACAATTACCAGCATATTGCATATAATCACATTGAGGTCCATAGATGTATGTACATCAAGGTGATTAAATATGTGTGTAAACATGCACAGCCGACATACAGAAAATCATGTATGGCGTGGCAGCTGTGCATGGCAATGAAGCATGGCAGCTGTGTATAGCTTTTCGTGAAATTGTAGACCTTCTCATGAGCAGGCACCTCCCCCATATACATGTTCATTACTTAGAACGTTGCATTTATTCGTTTCTTCAAGGCTTTGCAGTGTTGTTCCCACAAAAATCTAACCCCTGTAAAATGCATTACATTGTTCATTATCCGCGACTCATCAGGATGTTTGGTCCTCTCCTAGCTGTATTGTGTATGCGTTTCGAAGGGAAACACCAGCATTTTAAAGATGTTGTTAGAAAAACTCGACATTTTAAGAACATAACCCTTTCATTAGCAAGAAGACATCAATTTTATCAAATGTATGTGTGGTCGCAGCCCTTCATCAGAAATGCCACATATACTGATGGTTCCAAGCAGATACTGCTTCAACATGCCCCAGAAGCAATTCAGAGTTACATTCATGACCGTGATATTCACGCAGAATCTTTAGTGATGTGAAAAGTTGATAATGATTACACATTTGTTGTTGGCTGTGCTGTTGCCAAAGAATCTTCCGAGGAGGACTTACCCGTGTTCGTTGAGATTACAGGCATATATGTTATTAACTCTGATACCATTTTTCTCATACAAACATTAACTACAGTTGAGAATGATGAGCACTGATTGAGAATGATGAGCATGTATTTGTCCTGTCTTGCAATGAGGAGCAACGTGTTTTAAGAAATTTAAGCACTATCTCAACAGATCTTCTAAATCTACATACATTACTAGGTGGTAGACGTGTTGTAAATCCACGCCATGCACTTTTGTAATGTAACTTCCCGTTCCCTGTTGTTGTATATATTTACTTTTGTTCATGTGAACGAAAATAAACATACTCCCTTCCTACACCCAGGCGACACACTTATCACCATATTACACATGAGGGTGTAGTACACCATTGTTACACCCTCAGGAACTTCCAAAACAAAGTTTTAGGGTGTGAAAGGGGTGTGATCTTTGTTAATACACCTATTTTACACCTTTAAAGGTGTGAAACGATTTAGAGTGTACACTGCGAATAGATGATACGCAGCAGCCGGGTATTTGCCTACGAAGTCCACGGCCAAGGCGGCCCCACGCCCAACATACGAACAAGGTATATGCTGCAAACCGGAGGGTACTGCACACACACAAAAAAAAAAAAAAAAGAGAAAGGAAAGAATAAATCAAATTTCTGCGTGCCGTCCCGAAACTTAGTTTCATATTCTAGGAATTTTACATCTACTACTCACACTTTCGTGGTTTTCATATGTAAAAACACGGTTCAGTAAGTATAAACATGGTTGTTACAGTACCTGTTCCCGTCTCTGTGTTGCTCCACCTGGGTGGGAATGTAGTGCCTCATGTGTCGTACAAAAACGGAGAGAAGTTGACGGTGAAGGCACAATAGTGGAAACATATGACGCTGAGCAATGCAATCAATGTTGTTTTCGTCGCAGATTCGGGAAATAATCACGACGCTTTGACAGCACAGAAATCCATCCGGGCGTTCCCGATTGCAGCCTAAGCACCAGCATCTAAACAAGATATACAGAACGCTGGCTCAACAAAATATGCCGTGTAAACAGACATAACACTCGCGTGCAGACAACAAGCTGTCACCTAAATAAATCTGCTGCTTGAATGGGAATCTCCGGCGACGAAGGAGCCTATCGTCCGTCCCGTGCATGCTTCCGTGCGTACTTGCGGTACTGGCAAAGGGCCTGTTGTAAACTGACATTCGTCTTCCACGTAGGTCATCGTCGCTCTCAGAAAGCAGCTCTTCTTCGTATGTAGCGCTCATGCTAAAAACAGTTTCGATTGCATCGCCGCTGCAGACGCTGCTTTGTCAATTTTTCTACGAAGATGTTGCCTGCAGAGTAATCGAAGAGTTTGGCTAGAAGGAACTTCTTGATCCTGCCTTTAGGGGATCCCAGCGTAGTGTATACAGCACCATGAGGGGGGACCCATGTATAATCAACTTGTACACGCATAGGTGGGGAACTTCGCCAATCATACTGGCGGTTACCGTGATACAGAGAGCATCCCAATGAAGGCTACTGAGGAATGCTCGTGTGTTCTCTGCGGTGCGTAGTTCGCAACTGCCCTATTCCAAGTTCAGGAGGGACTGCGCAGCCCTCCTTCTCATGTACCACCGCCACATTTCCCCTTTTTCGCCCTTCCCTCTACTCCCTTGCCTAGTTACACCGAGCCGTCAGCCTCGAGTAGGCTGACCGCACCTCCCTCAAGCACCATTCCCCGTCACTACAACGCATGCGTCGCCAACTTCGTCCGCAGCGGCTAGTGCGTGTTCTACCTTATCGTCTACTTTCAGCGTGACTGTCTTGGTTGCTAGGATAGTATCGTAGTTTCCCGAACAGGTGGCGGCACCGGCACTTCAGTTGTCTTCTCTCTTCGTAATCGAAACGCATCACAAGCCTTCCATTGTCGCGGTAGGTTGGTCCAGGCCCCCAGAGGACCAGGACGTTGCAGTTGGGCAGTACCGGGTAAGTCTCTATGTTTGTCGTTCTCCTTGGTCCGCTGCACCATCTTTTCGTAAATCTCGAGACTAGTAAGTAGCTTTTTTTTTTCGTTTTGTCTAGCGTGCGGCCCCCTTGCATTGTAGATAGAGTTGGTGGTTCTTTCTCGTTCGCTAAAGAATGGGGGTAACGTTGGACAGGCGAGCGATCTTTGCCTGCCTATAGGCTGGCGGCTGGTGTAGTGGTTCAAATGTGCTGGTGGGCTGCATATTTCGCAGCTGTCTGCGTCTTGCATACGTCTTGCACCGTCCGCTCAGCCTGTCGCATTTTGGACAAACGCGCTTTGCGTTGGTCAGAACTCAGAAGTCTCCCTCGAACACAGACACACGTACGCTTGAACTGGACAGGTTGCTCCGCCGATAAATGCTGGCGCCTGCGTGCGTGGCATCGGGACGTCCACGGTGTGACATCAGAAAGCGCGCCCTCTTATGGGGGTTCTATACCCGCGCTTGAACAGGTATAGATGGGTTGCACCGGCCCTAAAGAAAGAGGGAAAAGAAGCACGCGTATAGGCGGAGTGCGCCGGCCCTAAAGAAAGAGGGAAAAAGCACTAGGAAAGCTATGGTGTGACGTCACGTGCAACCTATGTATAGGAAATTGCACCTCAAAATCACACGCCGAATTGTCTGACTACAGCCGCTGCCCCAGAGAACACAACAGCGTACAAGTCAACGAAAAGCAAAGATGTAGAGGAGATGGCGTTCCCCTACATGAGTCCTGACCGGGGATGGTGGAATGTCCCAGCGGGCAGATGCTAGGGCGGTGCCGGTAGAACTGACGAGCCAGCGCGGTAGCTTGTGGCAGCAGGGTCACATCGTCGTCGTCCACGGACCACCACACATGCAATTCCGCCGTGTTTGAGATCTGTACAGTTCTCTGTCTGCTCTATGCAATGCTGGTATTGTGAATGGGTCACTCCTTCAGCGTCGTCTTCGCTCCCTCATCACTGCTCGGGATTGTATCCACGATTCGTGGACGCATTGTCACAACAGTCGTGATCTCCAAGCAGCAGCCAATGAGTGCAGGTCTTACGCGGCGACATACCCTTCCTCATAAAAACGGAGTGGGTTCGCTCATAACTACTATCGCATTTAAAACTGGTCGAACATACCGTGTGTCGTTGTACTTCAACATGTACAATCTCCAGCTCGCTATTCGCGTTTTTCGCCAAATCGACGCCGCAGAGTGATGAAACACGGGACTAGCTGATCCAGGTTCACACGGCCAACGCCGCGTTCACTTGCGGAGAAGTTGCCGCTTTTGGCATGGGTCGCTGAACTGCACCTGTATTTTGCTGTTGAAATCATAAATGAATGAAATAGTGCAGAGAACGACCAGCAAACTAAACACAAAAAATGTTAAAATGTTAATGTGCTGTGTTTAAAAGCGCTGAAACCCTAGTGCCGGGGAGCTAAAAAGACAGACACAGACACATTGCACTGTCTTTTTAGCTCCCTAGTGCCGGGGAGCTCGTCGCGCAGACACATTGCACTGTCTTTTTAGGTCCCCGGTACTGTGTTTTAGCGCTTTTAATCATGAGACACCGAACAGCCCAATTTTTAACCCTCTTTGTGCTGTGTGTTGTGTCGTCTTTTGTTTGTTTCCCGGCACGGGTGTTCTTATCGCTTTTAAAGTATGAAAAAACTAAACCAAACGTCTTTGTTTTCTGACACAATGCGACTCTGAGCGCCGAAGGCACAGCACACAGAGAGCGAGAGAGTGCCAAGAGAGTGTGGCACATAGCCCAAAGGCCAGATTAGCCACAGAGCAGATGGGGAAGCCTTGGCGACTAGAAGCGATGCGAGGCCTAAATGAACGAGATCACAACGTGAAGAATGGCAGGGGGCGCAGGGTTAACGGAACAGCGGCCAAACGAAAGAATCACGGGAATCGAGGGAGCGATAGAGTAGGGCGCGAAAAACAGCAAAAACAAATTGCTGGCGAACTGAGGCATAGCGCGCACACGAGAGGAAAAAGTGCTCGGCAGTCTCGTCACACGAGCAGTTGACGCCGGACGGACTTGGCGCCAGAGAGGCGTGGTGGAGGTAGAAGTTAAGCGGGGGAACACCGCAGCGGAACAGAGTGAGGAGACACTCGATGCGCCGGGAAGGCACGAAGAGGGGGGCCCAAGAGAGACGGAGGTGGCCGGGTCAGAGAGCGAGGGCCGGGAGTTAAGGTGGCAGCGGGCAAGGAGGTCGAAGCGGGTAAATATTGCGAGCAGGATGGGCGAGATAAGCCGAATAGCTGCGAGAGTCGAAGATGAGAGCGATGTTTTAGCGAGAGCATCCGCAACCTCGATTTGCGGAATCCCAGCATGTCCATAGAACCAAGCTATGACGACCTCGCGTGCGGAAAGGGCACAGGAAGAGTGCAGGAGAGGCAGAAAGCGAGAGGTCGGGGATCCGAGATCGGATACGAGAGAGAGGCAGTCAGTGAGCACAGCTACAGACGGGACAGATGCAGGCATCAACTGCAGGGCGAGGAGGACTCCCAGCAGCTCTGCGGTGTAAATGGGAATGTAGTTAGGGAGGCGGACCGAGTGACGGACGTCAAGAGCTGGAATGAAGATGCCGACACCGCACTTTTCGTCCAGGACAGAACCATCCGTCAAGATCACGAGGTGCCGCTGGAACGAGAAGACGAGAGAGTGAAGGAGAGAAGCAAGCACGGCAGGGGGGAATGACGGCCGCCGGGGAAAGCAGAGACAGAGCTGACGAGCAGGTCACGACGAGTGCCGGGCAAAGGCAGCAGGTTCAGAAGAGAAACCGGCGCAGAACAGGGTATAGGCAGAAGCCGAAGACCATCTGGGGGCGGGACCGCGAGCTCCAAAGGAAGCCGGGGAGAGGAAGCGACGGAAGGAAGGGCTCGAGAAAAGCGAGAGGAAGCAGCAGACCGTGATGATGCGAAAGCGCGACGAAAGGGGCACAATAGGGCTCTCGGCGTACAAGATGAAATTCGTCGTAAATCGGCGTAAATCGAGGCAGGCATGCAATGCTTTGCGCTCAGGGACAAAGAGGGACTGCAACCTGGACTCTGCGCGACCCGAGAAGACACAGGAGGCGCAGCCGAGGCATAGCAGTTTGTCTTTCCGCGTTGTCTTCTTTCCACGCATCGAGTGCCGTCTACTTCGACGCATCGTCGGAAGAAATGGATTGAGCGACTCAAAATCGCCAAATCTGTTACATCAGCAATGCTTGTGTATGTGTGGCAGAACTCTTGAAGCGGTACTTGTGATGAACGTCTGATGAACATCCTTTTTTTAAAGGCACACTCAAGCTCACGTCAGGAAGGGAAGCAAAACCTTGTTCAGGCAAGTTTGTTTCAAACTTACGTAGCCATTATGTGTAAGAAAGCGCATGGGATAGCGCGAAAATGTATACCGAGTCAGTTTTGTAACTGTGCATTTCAATCAGCTCGTCAAATCACTTGGGAAAGAATGCAGAAAGAATGTGACGTTTCGTTTAGGTCTCCCAAAAACATGCGCACCAGTGACACATGGGTGTGGAAACGTCACCTTGTAAATTCTAAACTACATTTGTACACGCGCTACACACTTGGAAGATGTTAGAAGATTTAAGAGAGCAGCAGCACCGTTGTCGTATGCTTGCGGGTCTCTGACATTCCTGCAGCGCGCGACTCTCCCTGCTTGCTATTTCGGCCTCGCAGCCGATAAACGTGAAATTCACCTTCAAGTGTTGTTGATCAAGCATGCCGGAAGTTCGCAAATGATACTCGACAACAATTGCCTTCTCTTCAGAGAGATCGGTTACGCCTGCCAGAAGTATATGGGAAGCGTTTAAGACTCGTTCGCCTCCAACGCATCGAGAATCAACATTGCAGTTCAGAAATCTCAAAATCAAAACCAAGCAACAACCTGGATACGTCCACCATGTCGGAGTTTAGATGCCCCACTTACAGATCATGCAAAACGCGAATACCCAGTGCTGGTTGTGCTTAATGCTGTATCAATAGATTGATGAAAATGATATCGCTCAGTCATAAGCCGCCTCTCTTTGGCATGTTCGTTCTATCTACAGTTTGTTTTGCTCTGCTCTATCGGAAAACTGTTGCAACGGCATCGGGCTTTAACCACTTACTAAGATAACCACGACTTAAAATAACGAACTATTCAGTGTGTTTCTCGAAGTCTTCAGAGGAGATCCTTTGCCATGGTTGAGGGCACAAGTTGTCTTCTCCTACGCTACTCTCCTACTACTTCTCCTACGCTACGGCTACTTCCGCCGCCCGCTCACCACGCCGCGTCGGGCGTCGCCAAGTGAGAACTAACCCTAACAGCAGACGACCGGTATGTTTTGCGCTGACCCGAAACTGACGCAATTTCCCTTCGTGTGAGATGGAGTTTCCCGGCTTACTGAAGTCAAGCAGCAACAGCACTGCTCAATTCCGCATTGCAAAAATACTGCGGAAAAGAATATTCAATGTCGAGAAGGGGAAGAGGAAAAAAGATACCATCACAGGAGCGGCATGAACGAAAACAACGAAGACAGCGAGAAACGACACGCGTGTTATGTTATTTGTGCAATTTTGGAAGCGTGTCTCGTGGAAGAAGGCACGAAGCCGGTTGATTTATTCATCGGCTATCATTCTTTTCTCCGCCATCTTGAAGACGACGCGAGCACCTCTGCAAGTAGCTGAGGAGGCGTATTCCAGAAGCAGTGCTGGGGACGCAAACAGTCGTTATGGTTCAAACTGACCAGCTGATCCAAGTTTCTTGGTTGCACAAGCGTGAACTTAGACAGTATCTTTTCTACTTCTCTTTCTTCCGTTTTCTATTGGGTCATTTTCATCTCTACTGTATTTCAGTATTGATAAATGCACACAATGACAAGTCATGCAGCGTAATTTGCGTGAAAGTCAGACACTTAGTCATATCTCAACAAATAACCACAATATTTCACCCAACCACTTCAGAACTTCTTTAAACAACACTGATTCTCATGTTTTGTTTATTCCTATTAGCACCACGAAGCAACTGAGACTATGAACGGCGTACGGGTGTAGGCAGCAGGAAAGAGTGGGGACAGGTAGTTGATATGCGTCCCGGGCCGACTTCCTGAAGAACATGCGGATATCCGTCTGGAAAGTCTGACGGAAAACCAAGGAAAACCCTCAGACAGCGCAGCCGGTGGTAGGATTCGAGACCACCACCCCACAGTCTTCAGCACGGCCTTGGCTGCCACCAACATGCGGACACCTTTACCCGTTCGGCAAAGCCGCTGATACTCATCCCAACGTAAGACCCTTGATTACCGCACTGTGATTCGTATTCTTTATTCAATATTCGTTGTGCGTCACAGTCATATGTTGTCCTACATGAATACATTACTGCACGATAAGGGTGTTCTGTAATATATTCTTCTGCCATATTCTCTCGGAAGAGATGCAGAACCGTCTCCGAAGGTTTTCATCCTGCAACACGTAAAATAAGCGGATTTTCAAATTGAGTCATCCTCAGCACTGGTTTTGCGCTCCATGGGGCATCATATTAATGTGTAGTAACAAATCGTTATACTACATGCGCTGGCAGGCACTTTCACGCATTCACGTTGAAGGAGGTGTGTGCGGAGAAGTATGGTGTACTGCGGTACACCTAATATATATACGAGGGGTATTCAAGTCAAACTGGGACTTTCTGTCTCCTGAGTGTACAAATGGCTCGCGCTACTTCTTTTTCGTCATTTTCACACGCGACAGGCCTAGTCGTTCAACACGTGGTGGTCCAAAGTTTGTGCAAGACAGAAGACACGTGCTGGACAAGATGGCCGACAACGAGGTGAGCGCGCACATCGAACAGCGCAGCAAAGCGTTTGAGCGGTGCAACCGGTTCCGAGACGGCCGTACACCAGTGCACGATGATCCCGGCCGGGGTGGCTCAGAGCCCAGTGAGAGTTCCTGAGAACATCCAACTTGTAGAGCGCCTGATCCTCAAGGACCGACGGATAACATGTCTCGCACTGGCTCGAAACACGGACCTTTCTGTGGGAACACTATCATTCATGAACACCTCCAGTTTCGGAAAGTTAGTGCCCGTTGGGTCCCGAGGCAGCTGTCCGTGTTTGACCGGCAGAGAAGACTGGAAATCTCCCAAGAGCTAAGGTACCGTTTCGACACTGAACGACAGGCGTTCCTCGATCGGATCATCACGTGCGATAAAACGTGGGCGCACCATTTCACTCCTACGTCTAAACGCGCATCAAAAC
Source organism: Ornithodoros turicata (assembly GCF_037126465.1). Lineage (NCBI taxonomy): Eukaryota > Metazoa > Arthropoda > Arachnida > Ixodida > Argasidae > Ornithodoros > Ornithodoros turicata. The sequence goes on along the minus strand of NC_088201.1, from coordinate 70,589,185 downwards.
AGTGGAAGCATCCGGGCTCGCCAGCTCCCAAGAAGTTCCGAAGCACCCCGTCTGCGGGTAAGGTCATGGCCACGGTTTCTGGTAGAAGGCTGGCGTTGTTCACGATGATTTTCTGCCCAGTGGTACCAACATCAATAGTGCAGATTACTGCCAGGTTCTCAGGGATGTACATAAGGCGTTGAAGCAAAAGCGCCCGGGCCTCATCACCAAAGGAGTACTCCTACAGGACAATGCACGCCCGCATACCGCGCATCTCACGACACGCACCATACAGGAATTTGGCTGAGAGTTGCTGCCACATCCCCCTTACAGTCCAGACCTCGCCCCCCAGCGATTTCCATCACTTCGGGTCACTGAAGGCGTTCCTTGGGGGCCGCCACTTCAGCTGCTACGACGAGGTCAAGAATGCGGTCCGATCACGGCTGCTACGCGCTGGTAAGGATTTCCACGCTGCTGGCATCCAAGCCCTCGTGAAACGCTGGGACAAGTGCATTAGTGCAGCTGGAGATTACGTTGGAAAATAAAACTAATTTCTCACTTGTAAGTTCATTTTACGTTTGCGAAAAATGAAAAGCCCCGGTTTGATTTGAACACCCCTCGTACATACTGAAGGTATACAGACTGAAGGTATACAATATATATACATCCATATTTTGCGCTCCATGGGACATGATATTAATGTGTAGTAACAAATCGTTATACAAGATGAGCTGGCAGGCACTTTCGCGCATTCACGTTGAAGGAGGTGTGTGCGGAGAAGTATGTTGTACCGCAGGTGAAGGTATATATACAGGGTGTCCACGCTAAGTGTGAACAGATTTTTTAAAAATATATCAATCACTTTTTTTTAGATGAAATCAATTGCAATATAGCATATGCTGAAGGGCACTCCCTAGGGGGGCATTAACAGACTCCTAAGGCAATGTCCTAATTAACTTTCAATAATTAACTTTTTAATTATAAAAGCTACGAAGTTGCTCCAATGAGAACATCTGATCTCTTCGGTCACCAGATACCAAAACCGTTTTCAGAACAAAAATCCGTTCGGTAGATCGTCCGCAAAAAAAAATTCGTGAAGGAACGGCATTTTTTCTTTATTTGGTTTATTGCGCATCTTCAAAGAAGCGGCTTTCCTTTACCCCTAGTGTGAGAGAGTGAAAGAGCACAGTGCCGCCTCATGCGTCGAAGATTAGCTTTAACTTGCGGAAACAAAACAAAAACACAAATCTATCGGGTGACTCTATCGCGACTGCCCTTATCTTGGGCTGCATTTTCTGTTTTCTTTTAATCTTTTTCTAGGACGCAAGAGGCGATAGTGTGCTCTTTCATCCTCACCTATTGGGGGCGAAGGAAAGACGCGTCTCTAGAGATGCGCAATGAATAAAATAAAGAAAAAAAATGGCATTCCTTCACGAATTTTTTGCGGACGATCTATCGAACGGATTTTTGTTCTGAAAACGGCTTTGGTATCTGGTGACCGAAGAGATCAGATGTTCTCGTTGGAGCAACTTCGTAGCTTTTATAATTAAAAAGTTAATTATTGAAAGTTAATTAAGACATTGCCTTAGGGGTCTGTTAATGCCCCCCTAGGGAGTGCCCTTCAGCATATGCTATATTGCAATTGATTTCATCTCGGAAAAAGTGATTGATATATTTTTAAAAAATCTGTTCACACTTAGCGCGTGGACACCCTGTATACCTTCAGTCCTACCTGGGGACACTTCAGTAGTTCTGTAAATTCATTTATGTACTCATTTCCCCCGACATCGCCCCGATGTCATTCATCTAATCACATATATATTTTGGAGTATATCAGAGTATCGCAGCGAACACATCACATAATCGTGGCGCGCGGTGTATAGTCGAGAAAAAATGGGCGGTCTTGCGGGGATGTTTTCTTTTTGTTTTTGTTAACATCACAAAACCTTGGAAGTGGAAGGCAGTAAAAGTATAGTTCAAACAAATCGACAATATTTAACGGAACTTACGTCCGCAGAACTTTTGGCACCTCTCGATGGTCACGAATCGGTTTGGCGTGCCGTTACATCCACCATAGTAGAACTGCACGCAACGCCTCAGTCTGGGATTGTAGTAATACATTCGGATGGCCTGATAGCATTCTTTTCCTCTCGTGTGGGGGAGCTTGCACAGCTCTCGTGGACTCATATCTGTTCAAATAAACAGAACATATACATTGCAGGAGTCTAATGCTTGATCTTTCTTACAGGATGACTCGTGCGACCGACAATGATTTAAAAAAGCGAGAAAATGGACGTCTAGCACTGCTCGAAACATCGTTTCATTTATTAATCGCCCTCTTAGGAGCCACGATGCAAGATATTTCTTCTGCACGGTGTATTGTCACTGTGCAGTTAAATTTACAAAAGCACCCTGAAGACGAATGCAACAACTCAGAGAAAAGAGGTGCTGACGCCAGGAATCGAACCTGGGTATTCTGATTTCCTGCCTGGATCTGCCTCGGCCAAATCTCGTTGTTTACACCCTGAAGAATCTGCCATCAGCGGTGCGGCGTGATCATGGCGGCCCGGCGAAATCTTCTGGTGTGACGTAATCAGGTCCCTGCCACGTACTGAATAACTGAGGAGTGTCAGAAAATAATGAGAAGGGAGGTGCCCCGTTCAGCAGAAAAGTGAAGTCGGAAATGGTGGACAACCATGTGACATCACTAACAGTGTTCCGGTAACCGTGTGACACATGCCTGCGTTACATAGTTCCAGAATTTATTTAGAGCTACGATCGTAGCGTGTCGAGCTGGTACCAACATGGCGTGCGCACAGCCTCCTCATTGGCGTTCTCGGGTAACATGACCTTTGCATGACCTCAAGCAAGCTAAAACTCAGGGTATGTTCATACTTGCCCCACACTTTCTCTTCTCTCGAATACCCATAGGGCGACTTCTTTTCTTCTTTCCTCTATGCTCATTGCCCACCGAAAATTCGCCGCTAGGGACACTGCGCAGCGCTACAGGCGGCGAACTTTCCAGCATCACTTGTTCACTTACTGGATCTCCGAAGAAGGGAAGGGGTTCCTAAAAGGGGTTCGGGTCAAGGTTTATCGCTCCAGCTTTTCTCTTCTCAAGGAATCTCTTCGGATAGCCAAACCCAAATTCTTTCAGTTCGACCTCTTATCTCTACTTCTAACCTTCCTATGTCCTGGATCTTAACAACCCCCGGTATATCGAAGTCATGCAGCTTACAGATGACAAAGTTATCGAGCTTAATTCGTCACAGTGTACCGAAATCTGCAACCATACCTTTTGTAGCGTATCCACAACAGAAAGCCCTGTAAACAACGATATTTTGCCGAGGCAGGCTACAAATATTGACGACGTAAAACACGTAAGCCCTCAAGGCCCAGAATCCTGGCCGTCGTCACCTATATCGTGAGTTGTTTGATTTACAAAACCCTGTGCCCTTTTTTCTGTCGTCTGTTAGCAACACACAGTCTTCTCCGGAATGGACTCGCAGTAATTTTTATATCAGGTAATCTTTAACTCAAGGTTATTTGCCAGAAGATCGATCGGCGCTTAGATGAAGTAATCCCTATCCACAAGAAAGGCACCAAATGTTATCCTAATAATTATGTCCTATCTGACTAACAAGCGCCCCGTCCGAGTCTTGAGCACAACACCTGCCCCACCATCCAATACCTAGTGAGCCACATTCTCCTCTATCAGCACCAACACGCTTTTCGCAAGGGTCACTCGCGCGAGATAAAACTTGCTCAGTTTTTCCACGAACTCCATATCATCTGAGACCTATACGGTTGCTGTCTTATAGGTGCGATCAATTGGGACTTTTCTAAAGCTTTTGACAGCGTTCTACACAACCGGGCTATACCAATGCTCCGCCGTACGAATATCGAAGATACTAAGATTCCTTGTATAACTTCTTAACGTCACGTTCCCATTCAGTCCATGTCAATAATTTTTCATCTGAATTTTTCAGTGTTTCATCGGGCATTCTTCATGACTCAGTATTCGAACAGCTACTTTTCAATATACATTAATAATTTTTCTACCAGCAGCAGCTCATAAAAACTGTGTGCTGTACACAAGAATTTGTTGTACCCCAATCGACAGGATAACGCTTCAGCACGATCTGGCCCTGCCAAAACAACGGTGCAACGAATGGTTAATGCTCCTTTACCCGGACAAGTGCTGTCACATCGCATTCTGTCGCTACTGCCCTAAGTCTCTGTCGTCTTGCTCAACCCATGGTATACGATTTTGTAGCACACCGTAAAGAATCATCGATGCATCCCCTATCAACTGCGGCCCTCACGTGAGTACTGTCAACAGGAGACTGCTCGGAATGCTTTCGTCTCCACATGCAACGCTCATTACCCTGATACATGTACATACTCAAAGCAGTTTACACGTGGACAACAACGATTAGTGCTTTATAAATGTTGCGCGCGCCACGGCACCGGTCATGCTGCCGCAGAAAGTAGTGCAACAGCGTGTATGGAGTGTTGCCCCTTACTAGTGTTGCCCCTTACTGTTGCCCCTTACTAGGGGAATCACTCGCCCCTTCCAGGGGAGAGTGATTCCCCAGATCACTCTCCTGTTCATCGTTTAGTCTAAACTCGATTCCAGAATATAACAAAAACAACCAATAACTCCTGACTATGGCATGGGGTGATTCACCGCTGGAGAGCAGTACACTATGTCATTGCCCGCGAAACATTAGATGTGAGATAAACGACGAGTCACTCCTTCCAGTTTTATTATTATTATTTTCATTTCTTTTTCATTCTGTTTTGCACCAGACAGACTTGAAAAAAGATATTTACAATAAAATGTGCGCTCAGCCAGCCACAGCCTTGCCGCCGTGCCAACTCTTAGGTCTCTAAAACAGGGCGGACGCCTTTCTAGTTTTACCGGCCTCGGTGGCTCAGTCGGAAGTGTGTTCACCTTCTGATCCCCAGATCGCGGGTTCGAACCCGGCCGAGGACGCCAGCAACTTGGTGGCAGGGTACAAGTTGCTTAGACACGCCGTCTTCCGCCATGGACGTTAAATACAGGGTGCCGTGTGATGAGCTTTCATCGCACGTTAAAAAACCCTCAGGTGGGCAAAAGCAATCCACAGACCGACCGCTGTGGCGTCGCTCATGATCTCAGTTGTCTCGCGACGTAAACCCCCAATTATTATTTATTTATTTTGCCTTTCTTGTTTAATTGTATGACTCCCACCAATAAGCGTATGCTCCACGTCAGTGCCGGGCTCTTCGCTCTCTTTTTCCTTTCGTGCAAGAGCTCTAAGCAGAAGCCGGACCTGTCGACCTTTCATATTAACCTCTTTGAAGTGGGGTAGGGACCTGTGGCTACCACGAGGAAACATCCCATGTCATCATCACTTCTCCATCATTTATTGTTGTTGTTGCCTACGTTCAGTACAGATCTGAATGCTGAATCACACTATTCTATTTGGTGGATGTTCCAGTACGTGTATTATGGTCAGGTAACTATGAAACGATTTTCTTCTCATTCTTGTTCCACAGAAGAAATGTTCATGAACACACAGTCGAAGCTGTATGTTGGGCAAGCAATTTCCCGCGAGAAAATTTAAACGAAGTACCCAAATTATGTGTATGAAGTTCATGCACCACACACTAAAACATATCACACCTTTTTGAGTCTAAAGTTGGAGTTTGATAACTCACACCAAATTCGGTGTAAAGTCAGTAGGGTGTAAGAATCTACACCCTTTAGAAGGGTGTAAACTGAAATATTTCTTACACTCCTTGTGGCGTAAAGTTGGTGTTTGATAACTGACACCAGTCCTGATGTAAAAGCAGTGGGGTGTAAGAAATTACACCCTTTAGATGCATAGGCCGATGGTGATCTGTGCTTCAACTGCAAGAATGGGTACAGTCAAGAGCCATCAGAGGAAGCTGTGTTGCATAACAGGCTACCATTATGCGTGTATCCACCAGACTACCCACAACCAACGTGCGAGCAGTGTCAAATGGAAATGGAAACCGGAAATGGGCACTTTCACTCAGGGGTGGATGGCTGACATTGGCCTCGAATGTGCATGGAAAGCAGCACTATCGCAAGTCATAACAGCCACTGGCCTCCCTCTGATCAAGTAGACGTCCTTGTTTCGCAGGATTTGTCGGCTCGCTGTCGGATTTGCAGGATCGCTCCGCAGAGGGTTGACGCCACTCGTGCGTTTCCCAAACTTTTGTCCCAGCCGGTACACCATTTTTACACCAAGATGGGTGTTGCTATTTTGACTGAGGTGTAAACTGTACAGTACACCATCTTTGCACATGGATAGGTGTTCTGTTTTTGTCTGTAAGGTGTAAATTGCAAAATACACCCCTTCAACACCTAAATGGACGTAAATATTCTTAGTGTGCAGGCAACGCGCCACGAGGAGCGGCTGCAGGAGTCCCGTGGTTTGGGTGTTTGAGTGGCTCGATAGGAAGGACCGCTGTCACAAACATTTTGTGGGTTGTGTGGGCAATTTCATAGCCCCTTAAATGCTTAACTGAGCCTTCTCCGGAGCGTGCTACTGCTATTGATTTGCATGAAGGAAATAGTAGCGGCTATTTTAAATATAATAATGAAGAGTGGGCGTCTCCGAGGCGTATTTTTTATTGTCAAGATGCGTAATTTGACGGGATATCCATTGTTATTTTTCAGATTCGGCAGAGCTGGCGAGGAAAAGAAAAACTATCCGAATGGTAATGAGCGCTACCGCGCCCAGTATTATCATTCACTTGAAATAGTGGAAAGAATGTGAATGAATGATGCAAAGCCTGAACTTATTACTGACGGAGTTGAGACAGAAATGCTTGGCGGTAACCTATTTCCATCTGTCCGATATCTCCCAAATATGTTTTAAACTTGTTTTCATTTGGCGAGTACGTCGTTTTACAACGTGCCATATATTTGGAACATCTGGTCCCTTCGGTCACCTGATACCGTAGCCGTTTTCGGAACAAAAATCGGTTCGATAGATCGTCTGGAAAAAAGTGGTGACGGAACACCCGTGTTTTCTTTATTTTGTTCTTTCTCTTTTTCCAGGACGCAAGAGGCGATAGTGAGCTCTTTCACCCTCGCACATTGGGGGCGAAGGAAAGTCGCGTCTCCGAAGATGCGGAATGAAAAAAAGAAAGAGGGAAAAAATGTGTTCCTTCACGAATTCTTTGCGGACGATGTATCGAACCGATTATCAGGGGAACGAAGGGACCAGATGTTGTCTTTGGCAGAACCTCGTAGCTTTTATAATTAAAAAGTTAATTATTAAAAGTTAATTAGCACAATGGCTTTGTAGCAGCGCAATTGCTTGATTGCAATTGATTTCAGCTCGGAAAAATTGACGTATATATATATATTTTTTTAAGATCTATTCGCATTTAGCTGGGACACCCTGTATATTAGTTAAAACGAAATGCTACTTATCACCTGAAGCACGAACAAAGACTGACTCATGCAACGTTCCTTGCAATCTTCGAGGGTATCAAAGAGCCTGGGAGAATCCGCGCAGTACCCTGGGTAGAAACGGCGGCACGCGTTGTACTTGTAGCTGTAATAATATCTCGGAGTTTCGTCGAAACAGGGTTCACCTTCGGGTTCAGGGCCGGCGCAGATTTCCGGGTCCCCTGCACAGCGCGTGGAAGGATTACAATGTGAACCCCAGGCATAAGAAACGCCATAAATGTTGTCCGAAACATCGCGTGCTTTCGTAGCCAAGCCTCTTTTTTGTGTGTGTCTGTCTTCTGAATGAAAACAGCCTGCTACCATCTTCACTCTGGTCAAAGTTCTTCAAATGGGACCGGTATTCAAATAAAGCCGCACGTTTGCACTTTTGCGTGCTGGAACAGTTCGCCCAACGATGTTGAAGGGTTTCTGACACTTTGGTATATGGGGCTCCTGACAACAATCAATCAGGCATCGTACTGCAGGTCGGAGTTTTCTACGTATCGTACTTGTCGAGATACAAACCGTTGAACAAATATGGACAGCGGGCTTCCGTCATTCCCGTTAAGCTCCTTATCATGTGAGCATCGGCGTACCGAGAGGAGGGCAAGGGGGGGGGGCGTGCCCCCCTCTGGAACTCCATGGTCGCTTGTGAAAATAGTGTGCGCTTTAGTTATAGGTCGTAATAATTATTCTCAGATGTCATGATATAGGAACCTCTGAACACCCACACAGTGGGCAACGTTTGCCCCTCCCCCCCCCTTCGAAAAAATCCTGCACGTGACATCTCCCTCGACCATTTCACTGACGGAGACGCCTGCCGCGAAGTCACACCTGCGTGAGTTCCGGATTCCGTGATGTTGATATCCTGCGAGTCTATTGCCCCCTTTTGCAGTGGAATTTGGAACGCAGCTTCACATAGATTCCACTGACTGCCTTTCACGTTTATTTGGCATATCGTGAGATGAAGTGTGGCAACCCCCCCCCCCCCCCGCCTCAATTATGTTTAGCTTCCAGGCTTCTTCCATTTATCACGATGTGTTGGTTCCAGAGTGAAGAGTTGAGTTCCAGATGCCATCAACATGTTAATTTTGATCCTATAGGGAGATCAAGAGTCACTGCTTGTCCCCACCGCACTTTAGGGCAGAGGAAGAGCGGAATCCTGGGGGAAACACAAAGGTGGCGTTTTTCCTGGGTCATTTTCTCGCACATATTGGCTCGATCCTTTTTCCGAAAACGGCAACAGCGCACCGAAAGGAACTGATGTTGTCATTGGCCCCAACTTCTACCTTTCGTAATTAAAAAGTCCATAAGTGAAAATGAATGAGGACAACGCTCCAAGAGGTGCTGCACACGACCTACTATGTTATAGCGACCATGTCATTTCCACCCCTTCCCAACGCCGCATTGGGAATGGCTGCGAATCGGCCCGTTTATGGCTTTGTGAATTGCTATAATACCTGGCACTACAGCTTACCTTAGGATTTTTGTGCAAGCGGAGCATGCCCCACGAGCGATGCGTACTTACTGAAGTTCTAGATTGATCATCATCATCCTTTTAGCGTTTTCATGGGAGCTGTTGCTGTCGTGTGGACGGGCTCCTGCGTAGGAGTTGCCGATTATGACATGGTCGGTATAATCTCGTAGGTCGTGGTGAGGCCATGAGGCGACCCTCTTAACCAATAACATATAGCCAATTATTCTAAATCCTGACCACAGTTAACGCGGACACCCTGTATAGAGCGATATCGGCATGGCGAGGTTCTAATCGCAATACCGTGGAGATGTGTTCCAATACTTAATGTATTGCCTGTACTAGTTTTCTTCGGCTAGACCAATTCGGGACTGCTCCTGACAGTCTTCAGTGCCTTTCGTTTCACAAGGAATACAGCACACATCAAATGCTATTGTGATAAACAATACGTGGATGATGCACTCACATGCGAACGCCAAACAGGAGATGTGCAGCACAAGAAATGCAAAGAGGATTGTGTTGCGCATCGTTTAGCAATGATTCGATACAACCAGGTCTCTCCCCCTTTCAAATAATCCTTCCGAAGAATTGACGAAGGGCCTATGAACCTCTTTGAGCCGACGTGAAGACAAACCCTATCCCCTGTATACTGCTGTAACAGCTGCCTGTTACGGCTGCAAGCTTCAACGCAAAAAGAAATGTGTTTCCCTCTTGAAACACGTAAAACAACTAACAAAGAAATACACACCCGCCTTCTCTCATGAGCGCTTTTATAATTGTCCGTGTCTATTACGTAATATGTAATTAGACTCTCGTGTCTAATGAACTGATTACTGGTCTCCTCTCTAGGATAAATAAAATTACAGGCATGGCATAGAAACAATTATCTGTATTTCCTTAAAATGACTTATTTGATATTTCACAGTTACTACAAGACAGAACGACGATTATGGTAGTAATGAAAAGTAGCAAACATAAACTACTTGGTTGGTCTCTTTGGTAACGTGGAAATTACGAATAATTTCTGGTGCTTATCATCAACATCAGTTTGCGAACCAACTGATCAAGCGCGATGTTAGCGGTACTGATTGGCGTCAGTTTAAAGATGGGATGGAGGCGCAGCAATAGCCAAATGCAAAAATCTGGTCATGAAGTCAATCGCAGCACCTTCGGAGTATGGTGCTGTGGATATTGAATTCGAGAGACTTCGCTCCATCCGTCGGCGAGCAGAGAGAATGTTCCGCAGGGCAGGGGAATACGGCCATTACAAAGAAGCCAGCGGAGTTCGTGGTGTCATCCGGAGTCATCTGGCGTGGCTAGCTCGTCGGTCGAGGAGAAGCTTTTGTGCGTCACTAACTCCCTATACGCCCGCTACTGGGGTATGGCAGATTGCCAAGAGTATAGACACCTCTGTTACTCAATTGAACTCAATTGAATCATTTTCGTGCTTTTGCCCTTCATTGGGGATTGCATGAACGATCACTAGCGGGCCCAGTTCTGTCAGTAAGTTCTCAGCCCTTCTGCAAGTTCTGCGTGGAATCAGTCTCCAAGACTCATCAGGAGTTACGTGCTGCTGTCCTTGAAATCAGCGATGGTTCAGTGGACACGGACTTTATGCGATGTTTGTTGGAAGCAGGAATACTATGAGGAAATGAGTCACGATCCGCGTGCGCATATGTTGTCCCTGAGCTCTGCGTTCAGGGATACCTGGAAACGACGTGGCAGATATAGCGGCCTCCCAGGCACATTAGCCCGGTCCAGTTCGTAAGGTGTATTTCATCCCATTGTACACCCACACTCTTAAAAATGAACCTCACCGCGTAGCACGCTCCTAGCCAACCATAATCTCGAATGATATCGTTATCTGCCCTGATTTGTTGAAAACGGGAGGCGGACGCTTTTTTTGTGACACTTATGCTGTTCATAATTGACACAAAAAAGGCGTACGAAGAATACCGTTTGTAACAAATTCCGCTGGCAAACAACTTCGCAACGTTGTTCTCAGGGTGGTTTGAAGAGAAAATTGCTCCATGAAGCACTTGTGATAGCAAACATTTTTCACTTGGGAAAGCGAAAACAGGCGGGCTGCCGTTCATCGGCAATCACAGAACATAATCTTTGCACTAACGAAGAAGTATTTTATCCAACATACGCGGAACGACTGATACAAATGTAGTCACTTCGTCGGACAATGTCGTCGTAGAATTACGATGCGTATCTTCTTCTACATCATCCAAAGCGCGGGCTCAGCTGCCTGGCGGGCATCATAATATTTAACGAACATCACAATCGACAGACACAACTGAACACAACACTACAGGACCGCACGTCCGCAGTGATTCGAGATACCGTGAACACATCCGTTGAGCAGAGACGGCAGCCATAACTCACGCTGGATCGGATACGACGGCGACTTTGACCGATCTGTGATCAAAGCTTCGAAGACGGAGTTCCCAGCAGCGGCAGGAGCGGAGCAGTCGCATCTACACTGTTAAAACAGAACTTCACCACATAGCACGCTCCTAGCCAACCATCATTCCGAATGATATCATTTTGTGCATTGATTTGGTGAAAATGGGAGGAGGCGCCTATCTGGGACAGATTATCTTGTCCCAGATAGGCGCCTCCCCCCTGTTTTGAACAAATCATGACACAGAATGATATGATTCGGTATGATGGTTGGCTAGGAGCGTGCTATGAGGTGAAGTTCTGTTTTAACAGTGTACTCGAGCTTGGCTCCATCCCTACAATCTTAAAAATGAACTTCACCACATAACGGGAGGCGTACGCCTTTTTTGTGACAATTATGAACAGCATAAGTGTCACAAAAAGGCTACGCCACCCGCTTTCAACAAATCAGGGCAGATACCGATATCATTAGAGATGATGGTTGCTAGGAGCGTGCTATGTGGTGAAGTTCATTTTTAAGAGTGTATGTCTTCTCGTCTTCATTCCTATCTGGTGTCTTCTAGATCCTGGTCGTGGCAGCAGGTCCTGCACCAAGGGACTACACGTCACTGCAGCATCATCAGGAGATCTGCCTACCTATTGGACATCCCACAGTGGAGCACATTCTACACTCTTCGAAATGAACTTCACCGCATAGCACGCTCCTAGCCAACCGTAATCTCGAATTATATCGTTATCTGCCCTGATTTGTTGAAAACGTCGGGTACGCCTTTTTTTTGTGACAATTATGAAATTGTCACGAAAAAGGCGTACCCTCCTGTTTTCAACAAATCAGGGTTGTCAGGAGGGTGCGCCTTTTTCGTGACAATTTCATAATTGTCACAAAAAAAGGCGTACCCGACGTTTTCAACAAATCGGAGCAGATAACGATATAATTCGAGATTACGGTTGGCTAGGAGCGTGCTATGCGGTGAAGTTCATTTCGAAGAGTGTAGAATGTGCTCCACTGTGGGATGTCCAATAGGTAGGCAGATCTCCTGATGATGCTGCAGTGACGTCTAGTCCCTTGGTCACAAAAAAAGACGTACCCTCCGTTTTCAACAAATCAGGGCAGATAACGATATCATTCGATATTACGGTTGGCTAGGAGCGTGCTATGCGGTGAAGTTGGATTGGATTGGATTGGAAAAAAGAAAGAAAAATATGGAGAGGTTAGTACCCAGTCAGAACTGGCTACTCCAAAACGCGTTTGTGGGTGGAAAAAGAAAAAAAGAGAAAGGTTAGCTACGAAAAATAGAACAAACAAACAAACAATAACTTCTAAGAGTGCATAGAGCGATCAAAAACAAGAATCAAAATTAAGAGAGAGAAAAGCACGTAGTAGCTTGCTCGGATTGTTAACCTGTTCTAGAGAACACAGTCTGTATGAATAAACCATCCGCCACGTCACGCAAACATACTCACGCGATTGGGAAAGGGTGGATCGTGGGCAAAACAAGCGCACGTTGGTGTTGCCGTCGAGCGAATTGCGTAGTTTTTTTTTGGTGTTTGGTGTTTCCTAAGGTGGAGGTCAGGGTAGCATATCTGTCTCGCACACGAAGTTTTCCTTCGCATCTCCTTCCCGCAATGGCATCCATTATTAAAACAACCATCAACACAACACATGTCATCGGCGACTGCCAACGCTCGCGGCTTTCTTTTGCCAGTGACCAGTCGTGACATCTGGCCCACATCTCGTCACATACCACCTGTAATGTAGTTTGTTTGGAAACAGCCCGTTACCTGTTATATACAAGATAAAAAACAAACAAAAAACATGTGATTCAGGATGCGGCGCTGATCGCGACAACCACCAGGTCCATCAGTAATGCATCGATTGAGCTCCCTTCACCTCCGCTAAACCTTCTTTCCACATGATTGTTCATGAAATTTTCTCACTGGTCTGAGTAGGTTGTGTGTTTGTGTTCTCGTTGTGATCCCAAACTCAGGGAAATGTGCTTGCAGTCCGTACACCAGCTAGCTTGCCTACTACTTATTTCTTCTATGTAATGACATGGGGTGTTTCACCCTACCCACCCCGAGATGCGCGCGCACCCGCGCGCACACGTGGCAGGCGAGGCATACAGCCTTGGCGTACGACACCCAAAGGATATCAAAGGCTCTCTAACTTGCAGAACGGCTGTGGACGTCTACAGTTCAGTTCATTTGACAAGTTCACTAGCTGTAACTGTCTTGAGTCCCATGTGAAATGTTCCCAGGTGTATAAGCTGCAAAGAGGGACAGGAGCGCCGATGAGCGCAATGAATCACGATATGGTAAGACCGAAATGTAAGGAAAGGAATACAGGTCATGTAGCAGCAGCGACCATATGCATGCCCAAAGGGTCTAAAAACTTCGAATGCAAGTTCACAGTGACCCAAATAACCGCATTCCGCATCTACATGTATTATACCACGGCATGATGTGTTACAACTCTTTTTAGCATATCCGTGTAACAGCTGTTGGCTGGGTTCAAATACGCTTCCCAGAAACTACTTTTCCGCCAACGTTCACTGGAGAAACGCCTCCGTCATTATGCTTGTTTAAACACTTACGGAACTTTATTGCTTCGAAAAGACTGAGGTCCACTTGCTGTTTACGCGAACACGCAAGCACTCCTTTTGACAGGCATTCAGGGTAATTAGATGCCTTAATTTACGACCGTGTTCAAATTTACGACACTAGAAGCAGCCAGAAAACAAGCTCAGTTTGATGCATGTTGCGATCTAGGCGATGAATTACTTCAATTAGTCGGTGTGTATAAAAGAAGCGATGAAACATTTCATGATGATAGTGTGTTTCTTCATTGCATTTTTGAACTTGTGGGACGCTAGGAAAGCAGGCGTTCAGGCAAAATGTAAGTACCTCCTTACGCCTTTCATATTCAGCTTCGTTTTTTCTTGTTTTTAAAGTGTCCCGTTTTGAATTTTGTTATTTTGCAATTTCACCCTAAAGGTAGGCGTTTCCACAGGAAAGCTCCACAACTCAAAAGGAGTACTGTGTGGCTCGAGAACAACAATACATCCTCAAGAGGAGTATTACGAATTTGTTAAGGAAAATCGGCACATGTAATTATGAACAACAGAACACGTCAATTGTCAAGTACCAGACAAGACATGTGGACTGACTTCAGTTATTGCCTTGAAGTATAGGTGTGGGTTATGCGCCCGTTAGATCCACACTTTCAGTATCTATTACTCAGGTGGACACCCGCACTCTCACTCTGCCAAAATTACTTGGCCCATGGTGAAAACCAGCCCACCAACGCTCTGCCCTCAAAGCACTTCTAAAGTTTTTGGAAACCGTAGGACTGGGTCCTCACTGTGAGGCGACTCATTATTCCATTTTTACGCATTACCGTCAACAATGGGATAAAGTATCGTCCCTGGCGATAACATTTCCCAAGCATCATCGTTCAAATAATGTTGTTGTTGTTATGCGCCAGTTCTACGAGCGAGTTAGACATACGGAGTCAGAAAAATCACTAAGCAACAAATTAAGGAATGCTGGAATGTCGTAATCTGCACAATCTCGTGATTTCGAACCAACTTCTTTTATGAAGACGAGCTCACCACTCCTCACGCGACGTTTGTACTATATGTTAATGTGTAATGAGCCATACTGCCGTAACGGGACAGACTGTGTCTCGTAGTTTGTTTTATTGAACGTTTTATTGTCCACCCCCCCCCCCTAAAAAAATAAAATAAAGAAAACCTAACAAGTCTCATTTCTGGTGGCAGAAATTTCTGTAGCACGAGAGGCCGATGTATTTTTCAGCACATGTGGAAGGCAAGTTCTGATGTGTTTCTTGTATATTGGGACCGCAAGAGGTAAATGACATCGTTTTGTTTCTAAAGGACGGCGGCCGTGTGGCACACAAGTCCAAGATTTTTCAGCTGTCAGGTTTTGCCATATTTTGAACATTTCCTAGACAAGTGAAATAAATATTCTATTGAGTTCTGATGTGAAAATTATCTCCGAACTCCGTAGTTCTTGTTGCGAAATATATGCTTAATATATTTTTTTTTATTTTGACTTGCGTTCAAGGCAATTTATTAAGCAGAAGTGGAAACAGCTGTAACAGTACGGTAAAAGGAACATCCGCAGATGGACCGCATGCTAGGCATGTGTCGTCGAGACCCTTGTTCCTGTTTTCGTTTGTCGGGATTCCGTTCACTTCTATGATGTGATGTGATAGAAAAAGAAAAGAAAAAAAGGGGGGAGGGGGCGATTTAAGTCACGACAAAGTCAGACTGGCTACCGTTTTACCGACGCACACTAACATTTGCTCCTTATGTTTTCATCCATTAGCCCGGACCAACGTAGAACTGTGTAAACTCCTGCACACACAAGCCGGAAAGGCCTGCAAGGCACGCATACCCATGTACACGTACAACGCCACCCTGGGGCACTGCGAAGGATTTTTCTACGGAGGTTGCCACGGCACGGCAAATCGTTTCAAGACCCTCGAAGAATGCGTGCGACGCTGTCCCAGTGAGTGTATCGCACCCCTTCGTAACCTAATGATCTTGTCCAACAGACGAAAGTGTATACGAAAGTGTATACGAAAGTGTCATTTTATTGGGCGAAGTTTCGGCGGAGGAGAACCAGGAGGAAAACACGGGCGAAGAAAATGTCGCAGAAGAAGTGCCATGAGTACATGAACGATGGTGGAAGATTTGTTAGAAATCGAAAAGCAAGGCGCTAGAAGCGTTGCTATTCTAGTAGACGACACAAGCAGAGTAGAGCAACAGCGGAAGGGGCATTCTACACTCTAAGAAAAAAAAAAGGTAGAATTTCCTACCCAAGCTGGTAGAACGACAATTGGTACCATTTCGGGACAATCCATGCGCGCCTTCTCCTCCGCGGGTAGAAGCGCTCGCGTCCCTTTCCCTTGCTCCTCTCTGTCACGTTTGCCATAGCAAAAAGGGTGGAATTTCCTGCTCATGCTGGTAGGACGACAATTCCTACCAAAAGAGTAAAATTTGTTTCAGTAGAAATGTGATTGCAAAACAGCTCTACCAAGATTGGTAAAAAATTCTACCTTTTTTTCTTAGAGTGTATAATCCGCGGAATAGAATCTTCTCGAGCGCCGTAGAGACGGCCCTCATATTTTCTTCATGCCGACATTGTCTGGCTGACCTTTCCTTTTTCATTTAATAAACTTTCATATCAACCCCCCCCCCCCTTGCCCATTGTCGTATGCTGCCATTGTAACTGTTCGGGATATGGAGAAGAATTTAATATGCTACTCTGGTAATCAGGACGATAGTGGAGAGGAATCCGCATAGGAGTCCTCGTCATGGCTGATCTGCACAGCGCCCGCAAGAATCCGGAGTGTTCGGTTATCCGCTCAACTCTCCGTTTGTTCACCCATGCTCAGCTCATTCGCCACAAAAACATGAGTGAGCATGCTCAGAAGTTCGTTTAACGGAGGTATGCTTCGAAGTGCGAGAGCTTGGACCGCATGAATATGTAATTTGTTGTGCGTGTAACGTAAAAAAAAAGAGAAAAAAAGGCGGGGTGGCGGTATGGGTACTGAACAACCATATTCAATATTTTAGAACTGCAATCAGAGTTTGGGAAATTTTTGGTTGCGCCACATCCAGAGGAATGCACGAGTATACGTAAATTCAACGACATGTTTCATTTTGACATGACCCAGCACGAAGTGGTGTGAACGTCTGTAGCTTGCCACGGACATCACAGCAAGTGAACGAGGGCATCTGCTCCTTATGGTTCTTCGTGCACAACTACAACAGTCAAAACGGGCGCTGCGAGCGATTCATGTCTCCGTCCTGTTTCCGTACCGTGAACAGCTTCAAGACAGAAGCGGACTGCAAAGACCGATGTCACTGTAAGCCTCCGTCAAATTTATCAGTCAGTCAATCTCAGCACCGCAGAGAATCAGAGGCAGTGCTTAGCGAGGATTGGATGATGGATAGCGAGCATACCGAAGGGAGAGAAGTTTGGGAAACTTCGCACTATAGATACTGCAAACCATGCATATGTCCTGCTGTATGTTTTACAGGGAAACGCAGAGGTTTGACAAGGCGGGTCACTACTTCCCTGTCCATACATACTTCTGGAAGGTCTGGAAGACGCTCAGGCTGTTTAAAGACGGATTAGGTCATATACACCGTGAAAACGCGAAACCGACGCGGTATACTGAAGACCGCTTTCGAAACGTTCGAAAACGAAACGAAAACACATTATCTGGCTGTTAACATCAGATTTGAATCATTGTGTTATTTACTATTGTGTTATTCGTTTAGTAGGACATTGTTGAATGTGTGAGCTTATAATACATAAGTGCCCAGCAGGATAAATTTAAAAAAAAATCTTTCAGAAGTTGTCTCTGGAGGAACTAAATTCCGATTGCCAGCCCTTTGGCGGTCTTGCAAGTGTGAATTTATCTATGTTCTGTTCAACCCCTCAGAATTTTCGCTTTTCAATCCAATCTAACGCATCCTAATTCCATTCCCGGTACTGAAACAGCTCAAGCAACTATGCTGATGTCGTATTCATATCCTTCGGTAATGCGCATGATTTATTCGCGATAAGTCGTTGTTTACACGTACGTGTTTCATTTTCTTCCTGGGTCTCCCGTTGTGGGCTACTCCCCAGATATAACGAGGAACCTGCTATATGTAAACAGCTATTGCGTTCGCCGTATTTCACATGAATCATTTCATGAAGCAACTTGTTTCTTTCTTCCTTCAGCATCACTTTCAAGACGGAGCTAGAGCACAGCACATGGGCGAGTAGTTCACGGGGCTTTCTCCTGGAAGTCGAAGTTGTTGTCACAGTGTTGTATACTTGCTTGTTCCAATACTGCTAATCGATGAATCAATGTGGATAGAGACCTTGACATACCGGCAAATAAAAGGAAACGAGATCGACCATTTTCACTCCAAGAAAATCGGAAATACACCCCAGAATGACATCACAGAATGATGCACTGGGGCAGCGAATTCGACCTTGTCGCGACTTGTTCTTCTCTTCTTCTCCCCATCATCATCATCATCGCCACCACCACGCAAGACTAGATGTCTTGCTCCTTTGGGTGCCAATACCACAATAATTTCAGACGGAAGAAATTCGAGGTTCTGCAACATTGTGTTGACTTTCATGCGAAAGTCAGTGTGATCAGTGTGGTGATCACCACAGCGTCACTGGTGCGATATGTGGAGGTACTGGGGCGAAAACAACAGCAGCACCTATGCCTGACGATGAGATTAGGTGTCTCACCACAAGAGCGCAAAGAGATGAGGGAATACATTAGGTGTTTTTTGCTCACTCTCCACACGCGGTGTCTGTCTGCCTGTACTGTCTACAACAACTAAACACTGATCCATCCATCTAAGCATATTTTAGAACTAGTCCGATCCAAGCTGTTTGGAAGCCATGCTGCGTTCTGTGTACGATAATTTATATTCTTGCTCGCTAGTTCACATCTATAAGCCAAAACCGTCGAAAAACAAAAAGCACACACATATAGTAGAGTAAGCGTTTCGGCTGGTTGGTTCATATTGAATTAAAAACAATTAAAAACCCCCACACACATATATATAGGTACGAAGTAAATGAGATAGAGACAACAGAAGTCGGAAAAGTAACGGAGATGGCCACTTCTTGTTCCTCAGAGGTAACAAGATTGTGTACGTTACGGCGGAGGCACCGCCATCTTCAGTACCAGAAGGAGATCTTTAAGCAGGCGGAGTCCTCGCTTTCAACTGCACTCACCTTGCAGTTGTTTTTTAGCCCAAGTATCTTTATTAGATCTCTTAGCGCGTGAGAAAACCACCATTGCAACTTTATGGCAACGTGCTCACGACCGGAAAGCAGTCTGGCTTGAGTAGCTGGACATACTGTCATATTAAATGAATCCTTCGACGCTCCGCTGAAGTACATTTTCCACTTACACGGCCCGCGTAAGATCAATTGAATCCGAAAGTATGGTAGGACTCCAACAAAACTCCTACGGGCACTTTCGGTCGAAATCGACAACTTTCTGTATTCGTTTTTTACGAGACAATGGGCGGTGGACGGGTAGAAGCAACTGGAGAATCTCCTCATCGCCTTGCGTGACTTGTCGGTACGTGAGGTCGGTACTTGAGGTAGGCTTATCTATTTTATAAGTTTAAAATGATTCCATTGGAGTACGCAGCTCACGCGCAGCCTTCATAGAAAGAGCTTTGTTTCATCGACAAACCCCGACGCACGCATAGAATGCGCCTTTGACCAAGTAGCTCTTTCGCATATTGTTGCTGCGATATTGGAGTATATTGAATCAACACGAGAAAGCGCTGGGCGATTTGAGTGAACTTCATAATAACTCAATCCCAAAATTCGCGGTCACCCCCCGCCGCCGGGCTCTCGCACTATGCTCAGCTGCTATGCGGGAAGCGGCCTTACAAGCAGGGTGTCGAACCGAACCCGAACACGAACCGAAAACCGTACCCGAACCGTTATTTTTGCCGGAACCGAACCCGAACCCGAACCCGAACCAAAATTTTCAGAACACTGCTGAACCCGAACCGGTGCAGAACCATAAAAAATAATAGCGGTAACCGGTTCGCAACAAAACGGTTCGGACATAGAAGTCAGCACAAGAGTTCCTCTCTATCCCCGAACGAAGACACATCGGTATCATCATCACGCGCCTATATCATGGATTTCAGAAATTTTCACCTAGCAGTCAGACGACGACGTATAGTAAGTATACTTTCAGCATCTTTTTAACACGTTGAAGCGCAGTTGTCCTTATGAGCGCCGCGGCTGGCGCCCCACGCACGCGGTGATGCGGCGTCTACTCTTCAGAGACGAGGTGCCACGCGGACGAATGCAACAGGAATGGAGTAGGCCAGTTATGTAGCTCTACACGACGAATATGTGATCAAATAAGCGCCCAAGATTTCTTTTTACACGTGAGCAGTAAAAATTACACAAGTCAGAAACATGAGAAGTGGAGAAGGAGCGTACGCAGAACGGTGCCTGTTTGATTGGTCGTGGTTTGAAAAGTAAATGTGGTTCTGCTTATTGGTAGTGCAGTTGTGTCGTGATACATTGCCTTTGTGAGGTGGATTAACTAGTACACTGCTGTGAGCTCGGACAGAGTAAGGCTGGCAGGCTTATTTTCGACATGCTTCAGTACGGTTTCAGATCGATTCACGCTGCGAAGGCAGTGTGCCGGCAAGTACTGTCGTCTATCTTACGCTGTCCATCTTATAAGGCTTCCTTTAAGTTTATCTTGCTGGCACTGTGCGTGTGAAAAAGAGATTTTGGGAACAGAAAGTAGCGGGACAACACCGCTTCATTAGCGTGGACTCTATTTGCAATAAGTGTTCATCCATTTCTTATTTCTCTCGCTAAAGAGCTACCTCACCGCTAAAGACGTCAATGCAGACAACAGCAGTAAGCTATTAGCCATGCATTTCCTGATAAAAGCAGTTTTATGGAACATATAAAACGAAAGCGTTGAACCGGTTCGCGAACCGGTTCGGGGCTGCGAACCGGTTTGCGAACCGGTTCGGTTTTTGGCGTGGCCGAACCGGAACTGAACCGGAACGAAATCAAAACAACGCGAACCCGAACGCGAACCGAACCCGTATTTTTTGCGGTTCGACACCCTGCTTACAAGATGTGAATTCAATGGGAAGATGTGAATTCAATTAACAGCAAAACAGAATCAAATTTTTAAGATGTCATCGTCTAATACAGAAGAACACCATGCAAAGAACCCCTGGTGACATCGATAACGTAAAAGCGCTAAAACCAGGACGAACACAGACACACACAACATCGAGCGCTCCATGTAGGCATGGTTGTTGTTGAATTGACGGCCCCAAACTTTCACCGCCCAGCTCTGGATTACACGTTTTGTGGTCCAAATTCTATGCCAGATTTCAGCTCTCCACAACTTTGCCAATCTGTTTCTATGGGATTCCGAGACAGCATGAAACCCTAGGGCCTTCATAATTTCTGGGGGTGTTGTTCTTTCTCTAATGCATAGTGAGACTTGCCTGGCTCTGCAGATTGTCTGTGTTCTGTGTTCACACATCTGCGAGTGTGTGTCTGTGTTCGTCCTGTTTTTAGCGCTTTTACGTTATGGAAGTCTATCACCAACAAGCCCAAAGGGATGTTTTAACGAACCCTGGTGACATGAAAGGCGCTAGCAGAATATAAACCTAGTGAACCCTGGCCAAATGAATTTTAATGCATTGCGCCTATAAGGATTCCGTCGATTTTTGCGCAGGGCCCATGTTTAGACTATGATTTTTCTACAACCACAGTCAAGTTCTGGAAGTGTCATCGCCTATTTTTAGTCAGTACGTCCTCCAGGACACATACCAACCACGGCACGATGTGTGAATGATAATCCTAATGCACCCAGGGTATTCAAAGTTGCGACTCAGACAGGGTTCCCCTCCTAGCGCTCGACGGACTAAGTCCCAGTATTATCGTAATACGCACGCGCTGAAACTGTATGGCCGGCCTGAAGGAGTTCGAAAGGCATACGGGCATGTTTTCCGGAACTCCAAAGGGCTGACAGAATAGACAACTTCGCGTTGAGTTAGTAATATACAAATGACACCGTTTAGTATTTTGTATCGCTTTTATATTAAACTAGTATACAACTTGATAAAATTGTCCATTTCGAGGGCCGTTTTGGAAGCGATTTTGTCAAACGCGACCTCTCAGGGTACAACAGGGGAACAAGGTACGGGGTTCAAACCCCGTGATCTTACTTTCACACATACATATTACAAAATCAGCTTAGGACATCTTTACTATTATTGTTATATCAAATTATATTAAGCCCCAAAGTTGATGAAATTGGTCATTTGGCCATTTCTATTGCCGTTTTCGAGGCGGTTTTGTCAAACGCGACCTCTCAGGGTGCAACAGGGGAACAACGACAACATTTCACCCAGGTTCTTGAAACATTTCCGACATTATATTTCAGGGCCATTGTCTCGTATTATAAATGACATTTTCTTAGAAGGAGTGTTTCCGGCGGAACTCAAGGTCGCTAAAATCATACCAGTAGACAAAAAGGGGGATAGGCTCCAGATTTCCAATTATAGGCCCATAGCTGCGCTGAGTTCCCTCAGTAAGGTGATCGAAACGCTTCTCCATCATAGACTGTTAAAGTACCTTGACAAACATAGCTTCTTGTCGGAATGTCAGTTCGGGCTTCGCCCAGGTAAATCTACAGATTTAGCGCTACTCAACACTGTTGTGAAAGAACAGCCATAGATAGAAAAAAGATTAATAATGGGCCTATTTATAGATCTAACGAAGGCGTTTGACCTCATAGATCATGAGAGATTAATGCCGAAACTAGAACTGTACGGAATAAGCGGTACGCCACTCCAACTCGTAAACAGCTACCTAATTGGCAGAACCCAGTACGTATCAATAGGCGATGATAAATCTACTAGCCTACAAAACATAGTTGGGGTACCTCGGGGGGTTCAAACCTGGGCCGTCTGCTTTTTTTAGTTTTTATCAATGATCTGCCAGAGTTCTTGTCAGCAGAGTGTACCCTTTACGCGGACGACACCAGCGTGTTTGTGGATACCGTAACCCTAGAAACACTTCACCACGAAGCTAACCAAGCTCTGAACAGACTGTCAATCTCGCTGTCTTCAAATAAGTTAGTTCCGAATTTTTCAAAAACTAGCTACGTAGTATTTCGACCAGTACAGAGATCACTTGATCTTGAGAATTCAAGTGTGTATTTTAGTTGTCACAGGCTCTCTCGGGCAGAGTCGGTAAAGTTTTTGGGTGTCACACTTACTGAGCACCTTAATAGGCAAGAACATGTTAGTTACAGTAGGGGGAATATGTGTTGCGGCCTACAGGCACTGTCGAAGGTCCGAACCTTTTTTCCCGCACGCATACTGGTCAATATCTACAATGCTTTGATCCACTCACACTTAAACTATGCTCTCGTGGTATATGGACTAACCTATAGCAGTGTACTGCCTTTGTGTGCCTTTGCTAATAGTTCAGAAGCGTGCAGTGAGAATCATACTGGCCAAGGGTCCCAGGGACTCGATCACACAGGCTTTCTCCCTATTTTCGATTATGGATGTCTTTACACTTATCAAATATAAATTAATTTTACTAGCACACATTTTGGTGTACTCCACTTGTGTACTTAGTTCTGTTTCTCTTACATATTACAACACAACTTATTCGTCGAGCAGAACATACATGCACCTTAGAATGCCCTTCCCAAGAACTAATTTTGGTATATATAGATTTAGTTATTGCAGACCAAATGAATTACCAAAAGAGCTTCGGCAATTAAATAACTTTTTCTTATTTAGACAGCGACTACGAGCACATTTAACTGGGCATTGATACACCGCTATCTTTGTCACTGTTTTACCGTATGATATTGTTGTCGCTAGTGATGCATATGTCATTTAGTATTACGAGGGCTAGTCATTTTACTTTAGGTGTTAGCGTTGTAGTTGAGATAACTATTGCTGATGCTGTTAATTTGTCGTACATCTGTTCCATACCTGTGGTTTCACTTTATTACACTTATGCTGATAGGCTGATCCACAAGACATGTAACGCAGTTTCCATATTGTTTGCCCACACGGGACTACATAACAGGCTGCGGCCTCTAGTCCCACATTTCATCAGTGTACAAGCAATGTGTCAGTAAATAAATAAATAAATAAAAAAGCGTACGGGGTTCAAACCCCGTGATCTTACTTTCACATATACATATTATTACAAAATCAGCTTAGGACATCTTTAACATCATTGTTATATGAAATTGGCCATTTGGCCATTTCGAGTACCTTTTTTGAGGAGATTCTATCAAACGCGACCTCTCAGGGTGCAACAGGGGAACAAGGTACGGGATTCAAATCCCGTGATCTTACTTTTAGATATATATATTACAGAATCAGCTTAAGACACCTTTAATATTATTGTTAGATCAAATTATTTTAAGCCCCAAAGTTGATAAAATTGGCCGTTTGGCCATTTCGAGTGCCGTTTTGGAGGCGACTTTGTCAAACGCGATTTGATTTTTTTTGCCCTCGCGAGTGTCGTTTTGGAAGCAGTTTCCTCAAACGCGACCTCTCCATGTACAGGGGAAACAGGTACGCCCTGGAACTACGATTAAAGGGGCTTCGCACGTTTTAAAGGGCTCGATCAGCTGCCGAACGTTGCGGTAGCCTCTGTTACAATCCCAGTACAAGCCGTTCATAATATCTGTTTAACACCATCATACAAGTAATTTGAGTCAGTGTAAAGGGCCCTGCTGCCGCCTTTTCCAAATTTTCGGTAGTCTCCGATACAATCACAGGAGAGGGGCATAACATAAGCATTCGCGTCTTTTTATGTGTCTAATATGTCTTTGCCACCATGATTAAAGCGGTCTTTGCCCGTCTTAAAGGGCTCTGCTGCAGCCTTTCATGGAGTTTGCGGTCGCGTCCGTTATAATTCCAGTAGAAGGGCAATAGCATAAGCCATTGCGAATACGTATATGCCTTTGGAACTATGATGCAGGGGGTATCGACCGTTTTAAAGGGCTCTGCTGCCGCATTTTCCGCATTTTGCGGTAGCCTCTGTTACAATCCCAGTACACTCTAAAATCTGTACCTCTTAAAAACCCCTTTTATAAGGTACATTTTTGTAAAAACGTAGCCTTTATTTTATGCGGTACGAAAGCGCCTAGAAGGTACAGCACTTTTAAGGTACTGCCGTCTAACTGTTTTAGATGTACCGTTGTCTAAAGGGTACAACCGTCTAACAGGTACGCCCGTCTAAGGGGTTACAGTTGTCCAAGAAGTATACAGTCCACACACAACGGAGAGGAACATGTTTGTGGTGACATAATGCGTACGTGAGGTATCGCACGCATAGCAAAATGCACGACGCGCATCATGTATTGTGCGTTTATGCTTTGGTATCGGTAGTGGTAATACACACTCGCAGAAGTGTGCATCTGTAACACCCGCGAAGGTGACCAACGTGTTGCAAACACATGCGGGATAAAGACAGAAGGCGAACTAAATACTGAACCGCTCTTTATTTGACCTTCAGCGATTTCAGCAGCTGCGAAAGCCGTGGCTTTCTCTACGGCTTCGGGAAGTCGTTGTCGCCCACAACATATATTTGCAGCAGGCCTAACAACTGGCCAAACGCAGCTGGGTATGTCAAGTTTTTTTACGTAGTAAACTGTCAAGCAGCAGAGCAGCACAAACTCATATAAGCATGCCCGACGGTTCCAGCTGCACAGCTTCTCCGTTACTATACCGAACAAGGCTCTCCTGCCCGAAAAAGAGTTTCGGTCCCGGAGAGACTAACTCTTCGGGGACGGTCTGGAGAGGAACGCCGCAATTAATTCGTGTTTGTGCCTTCCAAAAGAATTGTCTCAAACAAAGGAAGCAGTCCACATACCGTTGATATCAGGTCATACTTCGAATTTTTTTGGACGTAAGAATACGTCCACATCGACGAACCTCGGCGATTCTTTTCCATCATGGCTGAAAAAGCCGCCAGGATGATGGTCATCTCCACCATTGCTTAATCAAAGCTTTTGCGGAATCTGACGTCGAACTCTAGTATCACCTGAGAAACAAATGAAGTTTAGATATTAGAGATAACACTACACTGTCGGCTTGAGCAGTAACAGCACAGCACCGATCACTTCGCTTGATTTATTTCGATCGTATGAATAATTAGTGTTGACAAACTACATCGCTACACAGTTAAGTGAAGACGTCGCTGACCCATGGGTGTTTTGCCGACTGCCTACTCTTGGTGCCTGACTTTCCAGCAAAGCAATGGATCAAGGCGATGAGATTTCGCTCCAGTATAGAATTATAATTTAATTTCTTACTCGGAGAGCTGGATTCGAAAGAATCCATTGGAGGTGGCCATGCCATGGGGTAGTTGTTCGTTATACTGACGGGAGGTACATTGGCTCGCAGACTTGTCTTAGCCAGCGGAGCGCGTGTCATTGGGTGCTGATAGGCAGCTGGAAGCGAGGTTGGGATTATCCACTTCCCCTTTGAAGGGAGGGTCGATACGCACAGCGGATGAGTTCGCGTTTCGGCATCTCCGTTGTACGCACTGACCCTCCCTTCAACGGGATAGTGGATCATCCCAATCTCGTTTCCAGCTGTCTATCAGCGCCCGATGACACGCGCTCCGCTGGTTAAGGCAAGTGTACGCGCCACTGTATTTACATCGAAAAATATTTCTGCGCTACAACTGGGACGATAAACTTCAGCACTAGACAAGCCTGAAATAATACACTGACGTGGAACGCTTCTAGGTTCTTTGAACCCTCAATGCAATCGCATACGCACTCTGGCAAGCTACCGTTCACTACGCTCACCCTACACATGCACGTTTTGGGAAACGGCATGCACGTAGTTGTTGCGGAAATGAACAACGTTAAAGAGCAACTTACCATGAGCAGGTACACCTTCCCGACCTTTCCATGTCCCTTAACTAGTCAACCGTGCGAAGACGGCGGCTTCCTGATCACAAATAACCTTCACTCGCGGACGCGGCTGCACTTATAACACATGTTTCTTCCGTATGTATCAAAGGTTCGATTCGCTAGATATGAGGCAAGTTAAAGAAAAAATATGAAACTGACCCGCCTGACCTCATGAAACCACTGGAAGGTGTGGCTTGCCGGTTCGACGACAGCTTATCTGTTCCTGAATGTTCTTTTTCTTCGGAATGTTCTGTTTGCGGCAAGACGCCGCATTAGTTCATCGAATGCGCCTCGACGTGTCCTTCACAGCACAGTGGCGCTACCGCTTGAGACAAGTTAACTCTCCCCACTGCAGTCACTGCGATGCTGTTGAAGATCTCGAGCACATTCTTCTCTATTGCCCACACTACCACCCTTCCCGCTCCGTACTCTCTGCCTCCCTCAACGAGCTAGACTCCCGCCCCCTCTCCCTCACAAAATTGCTTGGCCCCTGGCCGCATCCAGCTCACCAACGCTCTGCCCTCAAGGCTCTCTTCGCCTTTTTGGACGCCACAGGACTTCGATCCTCATTGTAACGGGACCCATTACTTCATTCCCCGCTTCACCTCCAGCAATGGGGTAGAGTATCGCCCCCGACGATGAAACTCCCCACCCATCATCCTGAAATAAAGTTGTTGTTGTTTCCTTTTTCTTTTAGTTTTCATGTTGACCAAAAGAAAACCTGCCTCCTTCACGAACACACGGAGAGAGTTCAATCTCTTTCTATTTTATCAATGTAAATACCCAATAAGCAATAAACATCACATATACAGAACGGCATTTTCCTTCCTCACTGTCTAGCCTGTGTTCGTAATATACTTGAAACAAACGCAGACAATTTAAACAAAAGTATCACGGTTGAGGCTCTTTAGCTGACGACATAGACAGGAAACGTTTTATCATCTGCCGTGAATGAAACAATCACAGTTGTAAATCAACAGCTAATCATTATCTCCGAGTCCGTGCTATGTACATGCATTATCTGACTGCATCGAACCCTTTGGGGCGTTCCTTGAACGCAAGAACTGCTGAAAGCACAGTAAGATTTTGCGCAAGAGGTACTGCTTTATACGGTACAATACACGGTACCTCATAAACTGACCGTGTACCCCATAAATGTGCTCGTACCTCATACATACAAAGCGAGATCCTTTGTCTCGCCGAGTACCTCTTAAAGCAACTGCGGAAAAGCACTGATGTATGCCTGATATTTACCAGGTACAGCTCGATATAAGGTAAGGTACCGAATTTAGAGTGTAGAAGGGCATAGCACAGACCATTGATGACATATCTTTGGCAGCATGATACGAGGGGTCTCGCCCGTTTTGAAGGGCTATGCTACATCTTTTTCCGATATTTGCGGTCGCCTGTGTTATTATATCGGTGGAATTGCAGGTTGTATAGGTTGTTGATAGTAAGTCTTTGGCAGCATGACACAAGGGGTTTTGCTCGTTTAAGAGGGCTGCCACGTTTTCTGAATTTGGCAATCGCCTGTATTATAACCCCAGCAGTGTAGCATTGCACAAGCCACTAATGACTTTCTTTCGCTCCGTGATACAGCGAGTGTCGCCCGTTTTAAAAGGCCTTGCTGCCGCCGTATCTGAATTTTGCGGCCTCCTTTGCGCAATCCCAGAAGAAGGGCATAGCATAAGCCGTCGTGAATATACATTCCATGATACAAGGGGTTTCGTACGTTTTAAAGGACTCTGCTGCTGTCTTTTCCAAATTCTGTGCTCGCTTCTGTTGCTATCCCAGTAGAAGAGCATCATAAGCCATTGATAATATCTGCTTGCAGCCATGATTACAGAGGTTTCGCCCGTTCTAAAATTTTGTGGTCGCCTCCGTCACAATCCCAATTGGAAGGGCAAAAGCATAAGCCGTCACGAATATGCCTTTGGCATCATGATACAAAGGGTTTAGCCCGTTTTAAAGGGCTCTGCTGGCGCCTTTTCCATTTTGTGGTCACTACTGTTAAAACCCCAGTACAAGGGCCTATAGTATGATACGTTAATAATAGCTTCGCTTTGCAGGACACATCAGTGACTCTTTGTGGTGTATCCCTTGGATGCCCCTGCATTCATCAGGGTTGCAGAAAGGTTACTTTTTCTTTTTACTTTTCGCAAATAAGTTGGCAAGTGATGCAATGTTTCAGAAGGATACTGTGGATCATTTCTTGCAGGTAGACGTGTAAGCGAAGCACGGACTTCTCTATGCATGCTGCACTTTGAGAAAAAATGGTTGATTACCATGAACAGTGAAATTCATAAGGCTCCGTAAAGCATGTGTATTTTCATGTATGATGCCTTTTCCTCATACTTTAGCACCCGTGCTCGTAGGTGTCTGCTGCCGTGTAAATGTTCGGACTGCCGGCGATTTGCCGTGCAACTTTTCACTTTTGTGCCTCGTATCTTGGCAAGTTTTTTCCTTGCCATATCGTTGCGGCTCTCTCATGTTCAATTCAAACGGCCTTTAGTCCGTTGCGCAACTCGTATCAGCACCGAAGAGCAACGAACATTTTTTCTTTGTCCTTGTTATTGCGGTTGACAGTGTCATCTATGCGCATAGAAGCCAAGATGCGGGACCAGACGTTATAAGATGTCTGCGTGATTTCGAGTGGAGCGAAATATAGGGGGCCATATGCTTATGGATACATATCTATGGTATATGCATTGGTGGCCAAGCTGTATTAGGCAATCTCAGGAATTTCAGGGGGGGTTGGAATAATTCAGGGTGAGTGTACACCTCCCTGGGGGAGGGGGGTAATGAAACACCTGGAAATGACCGCTATTATAGCAAAGTACCTTAGCGTATAAAATATAGAAAAGAAACAGCTGAGCCGTATAGTTATTAGGCATTCGCATATATGAAATGAAACTCATCAATGAAAAACTTCACTTGACACAAGACAACAACAACAACAACATAGATGAATGGATGATGATGATGTGGGATGTTTCCCTGCGTTGAGTGCAGGACCCTACCCCATTCCAAAAAGGTTCACATGAAAGGATGACGAGGGAAGGAAATCCCTACAGTTCGTGAAGGAGGCCGGTGGCCCTCAGAAAGGAAAGAAGAGCGCCAAGTGCACGGCACTGGTGTCCAGGGTTACTCCATGGGCCGAGAACTTTGCAGATGTTGAATGGCCTCTGATCCAGCATTTCAAGTTGAGATTTAAAGGCCCGTCGCTCGCGTACGTACTGGCTGCAGTCTTCGAGAATGTGTCGGATTGTTGCCGGTAAACCACAAGTTGTACACAGCGCCGTGGTGCTGTGGCCCAGGCTATACCGGAGTGCAGGGGTGAATGCGACGCTAAGTCGTAAACGACGCTCTAGAGACGTAAAGAGGCGAGGGAAACCGCTTGGCATGTCAAATGAAAGCGTTGGGTCAACAGCATACAGAAGCGACCACCGGGTGATGTCATGACACCATTCCTGATGGGCCCAGGGCGACGTCAAAGCGGACAAGAGGGAGCGCCTATCTCCATTCGAAAGTATGATGGAGACTGCTGAGCGGCGATGGTGAGCTGCAGCAGCTGCCCGATCCGCTACCTCATTGCCTCTTATTCCAATGTGGCTAGGGACCCATTGGAGGGTGAGCCGGTGGCCCCTGTCTTCTAAAACCTTGAGTGTCGTTAGGATGTTCACTACCACCGGAGCCAAGGAGCCACGGATGCCCATGCTGTCTATGCACTGCAGCGCTGCCCGCGAATCTGTGTAAACCACCCAGAGGCGGGGGTGGTGATCCAAAATAGACCTTAGGAATAGCAGGATGGCATACAACTCCGCAGAGGTGGCCGAGGTGCGGTGCGATAGGCGGAACCCACGTGAAATTGACTCGTCCGGGATTACAAATGCCGCAGATGAGCCGCCGGTAGTGGAGGAACCGTCCGTATATACAGCGGTTTGGTTTCCGTATGCAGCGTCCATCCACTCCAGAGTAGCCTGCTTGAGGACTGGAGCAGGGGTTTGGCTCTTCGGCCCCTTGATCCCCGGGATGTGAGACAAGATGGATGGTCTCGGCAGTGTCCATGGCGCTACTGAAGAAGCGGATGGGGCAACAGTGAAGGCAGGTATATGGTCCGTTAGTTCTTGCGCACACTGCGCGATTTTGCTGCGGTTTCGCTTACGAAGCTTCTGTACCAGCGGGTGACGGCGATGGTGAGCGCGCAATCGCAAGTAGTGGCGGAAAGTTTCTCTCTTGCGGAGGACGCCAATTGGGAGTTCCCTGGCCTCGGCTACCACCATCCTCGTCTCAGCGCAACGCGGAACGCCAAGACAGGTCCGCAAGCTGCGCGCCAAGACGCAACGGAGCTTGTGTTCGGACGTCCGTGATAGTCCGTGCAACACAGGAAGGCTGTAGACTACTGAGCCACGAACAAGCGCTTTGTGGAGTGCAAGAAGGTCCCGCTCAGTACATCCCCAGCGCAAACCGGCAAAGTGACGTATCACATTTCCCCAACGTTGCGCCTTTGAAGAGAGATAGTCAATGTGTCTTGCCCACGACAGGTTGCGGTCCAACACAACACCGAGGAACCTGTGGTGCCTGACCTGCCTTAACGGGGACCCCCCGATATGTACTTGGAACCGGCGCATCTCTTTCCGGGTAAACGGAAGGGTAGCACTTTTCTCAGTGGAGATGTCCATCCCTGAGTTCAGGAAGTAGGCATGTATGGCCTCAAGTGAGCTCTGGAGCCGACGCTGAATTGCAGGGCGGGACTTGCCAACAGTCCAGACGCAAATATCATCAGCATAGATGGACAGATGCACCCTCCGAGGAAGGCACTCCTTGAGGCCCATCAAGACAATGTTGAATAACAGGGGGCTAAGGACACTTCCCTGAGGAACTCCCTGTGGCACAGTGATCTTTTCCGTGTCCCCCTCGCCTGTAGTGACGAAAATCTTCCGTTGACGGAGGAAGTCGGAGAGCCACGTCAACGCCCTATGAGGCATCTGGTCCTGCAACAACCCATGAATAACACAGGGATGGCTTACGGAATCGTACGCCCGTTTGATGTCCAGGAAGACAGCCATCGCTTTTTTCCTTCGCGCCTTCGCTTCTTCGACCGAAGAGACTAAATCGAGCACCGAATCCATAGAGTTACGGTGTCTGCGGAAACCCGCCATTTCCTGAGGAAAAACAGGTCTCCGCTCCAGCCACCACTCGAGCCTGTGCAGTATCATACGTTCAAGGACCTTGCCTAAGCAGCTGGCGAGGCTCACGGGTCGGAAAGACGCCAGATCGGAGGGTTGTTTCCCCGGTTTCAGGATGGGGACTACCCGTGCCTCCTTCCACGCGGCAGGGACATGCCCATCCCTCCATGACGTGTTGTAAACCTCTAAGAGCGCCAAAAGGGATGCGTCGTCCAAATTGCGGAGCGCCACGTAGGAGACTTTGTGTGGACCGGGCGACGACTTCTTGTGGGAGAGTGCCAGCGCAGCCTTGACCTCGGCAAACGTGAGGTCTGCGTCCATGTCAGGGTCAGACACTGACGGGGCTTGACTAATAGCATGCTGCAGCTCCAATGCGTGGCTCCGAAAGGCTGCACATTTCGCTGCCTCGGACTGTGCTGCCAGAATTTTGCAGAAGTCGTGGGCAACTTCCTTCTCAGGCCTAGATACTGAGAGTGCCAGAGATCTGAGGGGATTCCTCGCGGGAGGAGCTTCGCGGAGACTCCGCGCAATCCGCCAGACCTTCGCAGGGCTTGAAAACGGAGTCAGAGACGCGCAAAACTGACGCCATCTTTTTTGTCAACAGCCTGCAATGCTTTCCGTACCGACGCATTCGCACGACGCGCGGCTTGTGCATCTGCCAGTTGGCCGGATCGCCGAGCCTTCCGCTCTGCCCGTCTACGAATGGCACGCAAACGCTCCACCTCCGGATCCGTACCTGCGTGGCCAGCGCTGATCTTTGCAGTCGTGGTGGCAGACGTCAGAGAGTTCACAATATGGCCGGTAAATTCGCCTGCGGTCATTCCCACACGCACGTCCTTTTTGCACAGTTCACGAAAGGACTGCCAATTTGTTAGCCGTACGGTTCTGCGGCCTGCCCCGGATGCGTACTTGGAGCAGGACACCAATATAGGAACGTGGTCACTACCTCTTCCGCCCAGGTCTGTGGACCACGTCATGTACGGAAAAACGTCCCTCGAACACAGCGAAATGTCTAATACGTCTGTTGAGTAGTCTCGACGGAGGAATGTTGGAGACCCGTCATTTAGGACACAAAGATCCAGGTCTTCA
Source organism: Ornithodoros turicata (assembly GCF_037126465.1). Lineage (NCBI taxonomy): Eukaryota > Metazoa > Arthropoda > Arachnida > Ixodida > Argasidae > Ornithodoros > Ornithodoros turicata. The sequence continues at coordinate 70,556,045 of NC_088201.1, read as the reverse complement.
ATGATGTCGCACCACGGGGACCCCTTGCTGTCTCGCCTGCGACTCCCCCACAAGGGGTGATGAGCGTTGATATCCCCAACAACAAGGAAGGGATCACCCGCCCCTGCCAGAGCTAGTCTTAGGTCATGGGCTGTCGTCTGGACTGACGGCGGCACGTACACGCTGAGAACCGTCAGCGAGAATTTCCCAAGAAGAATCTTGCAGTGGACGCAGTCGAAAGGAAACTGTCTCGCCGTGTGTACGACACACGAACAGAAACAAATGGGCTGCCTTTCCAAATGAGACACTGAAAATTTGAAAGGCGTTTCAAGTTCTTCGTACATAGTCCTTCACGATCGACTGTGGCAACGTTCAGGAGCATTGAAATTGTCGGTTTACACAATCTATTATGGATTTTGCTTACATTTTCAATGTGAAAAAGGAAAAAAATAAGAGAAAGAGGAATAATTAAAAATTTTCACACAATAACCCTCGTACATAGCTGCTTCATCTCTTTTTTTTTCCCACTTTTTGCAATGCGCCTCTCTGTGCTCCGTTTAGTTTTGCGCACATGGTATCCGGAGGGGATGCTGCTATGCTGCAAGGCCATAAACTTAGTGTAATAATTAAGATGATGCCATTCTCTGGACTTGTCTTCACTATTACTTCTTAATTAGCATATTACTTACAGTGTAGTTTATCAAAATGCACGTTCAGACCTTTCGCTATAACTACTTGTTGAGGTTCATGAGTCGCAAGAACTGCTCGAATGTGTATGTACTTCCTAACATCGACAGGTGCAGCACTACATGGAGCAAGGCTAAAAACGAGGCCTGAAAACCTCGTTTCTTTCCACATTCTTCATTATTGGGGGGGGGGGGGGGCAGCTTTATTCTGTTTAATGGTCAAGAGCCCTCGGGGCACAGAATAGCTGACTGCAGGCAATGCACAGGCTGCCCGCGTGTGTGAGGCCCCTGGTTACCCGGATCTAAGGGTTGATTCATCTTCATCGAGAAATAAATGATGTGCTCGAGGGCACGTGGCACTTGTTCGCCGTCATTTCCAAATCTACTCAAGAACAACTTTATTTTTGGCGTTGGGTGTCTAATCGCCACCGGCGGTATTCTGCCCTGTTCCAGTCTTGCTACCCTATACTCAATCCGATGCCAGTCTTCATACCATGGATCCATACAAATGGTTATTGGAATTCTACAATAAACATTGGAGATCAAGTTGTTATAGGCTGGAATTGAAGGAAGGGATCGCACAATCAAACCGCGTTATTGTTGTTTCATTTCCAGCTTATCTAAACTCACTGATTGCTGTGCAATTTAATTTTGGAGCACCTTATATTTTCCACGCATAACTATAGTACTGAATACAACAGGCATCTGTCTACGCCTGTACGCCGCTCATAGCCGCAGTTTCTCCGCGGCGCTAACGCGCAATAATAAAAAAAAACTCAAAGAGAGATGCGATTACATACCACCGAACGAGTTTAAAATTAACCCCCAGAAAAAAGCTCATTTTCATGTTATTTTGGTTTCGCCACTGAGTTTCCTTTCGCGCACTTCAGCCAATCAAATTTTCCTACCTCCGGAAGGCAAAATCTGACATGGGGCTTGAATTTAGAAACTGCAACATCTGTTGTAATTGTCTGTTCTTGTGTTGTTGTAAATTGCCCTGTGACCTATTCACCTGCGACTATACCCATAAGTATGAGTAAACAGAATTGTAAATACACTAAAATAAAATCCACTCAGTTTGTTTGTTTGTAAGGGGGGAAAAAAACGAGGAGAAATTGAACTAGTCTCCCGACTTGTTCTGCTACTCCTCACTCGGTGTTCTCTACTTCTTCACCGCCTCCTGTGTCAGCGACCTTCTGTATTCCTAGCCGCGGTAGGGATTTGGGAATATACACTTCTTCGATTCTGAATGTATTTAGATCTGCACCAAAATTTCTGGAACAACGAAGTCGCGTTTGATCAAATCATTGCCATCGACGCCAAATTGTCCATATCTTCCATTTCATTTCGTAATAACTATTGATATAAACGTGATATCGAAGATGTCATCATTTAATTGCGTAGTCTGTATTTCCATGCTTAATAGCTGCGAGTCCGCTACCCATACCTGTATCCTTTGCTACAGCTTTGCGAAGTAGCGTTTGGTCAAATCGTTCATTTTCAAGCGACCAAACAACAAACAGGAGACAAGATCACACACAAGTCGCTCTGTTGTTGTTTCGTGTTTGTTCTTTGGTCGCTTGTGGATTTACACCAACCAGCCCAATCTATATACTTCAGACATTTTGTCAAATCGTCGCCCAAGTGGCACTTACTGGTGTCAAATTGTCAATTTGCTCTATTTTAGCTGGTAATAACTCTTGATACTAACTTGATTTAGACGGAATCACCATAAGATTACGTAGTCTCTATATGGTCTGCGGACCGTCGCTGTTTCCCTTGTTGCACCCTTAAGGCTGGTTCACACTGCCACGTTCGCGCTTACGGGCTACGGGTTGCGCTTACGTAGTACCCATCTCGTTGCCGGCTACGTTCCTCCATCGTTCACATTACTACGTTTCGGCGCTCCGTTCCTCCAATGAGGAGCGGCCTCCTAGAGCGCCATCCTTCGGTAGAAAAGTGAAATAGAGCCACAGAGTAGCATGGCGTCCAGCGTCGAGCACCCCGGTGCCAGCTGCTTTGGAAGACAATCAGACAATCCTTTACGATGTTTTTAACTGTTAATGTTCTTAACTTAACACCATCGTCGACAGTGCAACGTACAACTCGCTACTTCGGACAGATTCATTGAGTAAATATATCACTTGACAGACCCACTGCTACTTCTAATTGTCATCCATGAGTTTTCTTTTTTCGTGGCATCCCTCTAGTCGCTTCATTTGCTATTGTATAGCCAGGGAAACTTCTCAGCTAGCAGAATAAGAGCTTCTAAGACATCCAATGTTTCCGCCATCTTTGAAAGGAGACGCGCGAGACAAAACGCTTGCGCGGCATCCGAACTTTTCTGCTATCCTATTGGCCAGTGCGCATACGGTTACGGAGCTTGCGGGAGAAAAGTTCTTCAATTCCTTGCGGAAACGATCTTGCGGGCGCCGTCTCTTCGTCGTCATGGCAACCCACACCGTAAGCGCCCGTAACCCGTAGACGCAAGCGTAAACGTGACAGTGTGAACCAGCCTTTAGAACCCGGATTTAGTCAATTTGTCGTCCAGAAGGCTATCACAGGCCCCAATCTGCCAATTTCATCCGGCAATCTCCCTATATCTGGAAAGTCTCATGCTCGTTCTCACAGGTATCCATCACGTCTTATTCTTTATCTTACGCGAAAGTTTCTGGGCGTGTTATCGGTGTTGTTACCAGGTCGGGGCGCGAGAGGGGAATTGATCGCCTTTGATATCTCCTCCTCTCCCTGCTCAACTCCGTTCCTCCTCACGTACTCACGCACCACCCTGTAAACTTAGCTTCCTTGCGACCTCTGCTATCAGTTCAAGCCGAATTTCAGAGGGGATGTCCCGGAATGCTGCTCTTTGAGTACGGTGGAGACGGGACAGAAAGAAACAGACAGGACGACTCGCGACATCTGTTTCTTTCTGTCCCGTCTCTTCCGCGCATGGTTATTATGAGTTTTGGTATACCAGTCATGGAATCTCCGTAGAGCCAGTATTGATATCGCCTCTCGTATTGACACGCAGCTTGTGAGGAGGTTTGAGGCCAGTGGCGCGCAGCCAAAGAATATCGTGACATGGGCGGTGGTAAACAAGCAGAGACCGATATTGGAGCACTAAGTTGATTCCATTCGCCTCCCAAGAATTTGGGAATAAACGTAAAGCAGCGATCACCTATATACCTACCGCCGCGGGATGCGCGCACTAAAAATCGAACAGTGCGTGTAGTGTGTTGCTTTTATTCTTTAACGCATGTTTGGGCATCGGAAGTGTAGCGTTTAGAGGGCCACTTTCACTCTCGCGATGCGTTATTTCTCCCTCGGTTTTTGCTTTATTGCGCACCTCGGTTGATAAAAAAAACGTTTCGGCGGGCGGGGATAAAGCAGATTGGAAGGCCTTCATGATAGCGGTTTCTAAAACACGGTAAACCCTTATTTCTTTGAAGTGGCTGACATCATGTTATGGGTCCTTGTTATGACAGCTCTTCCTTTATTGTATAGTGTTCCTAGGTCATTTGCGACCTGCTGAAACTCCCTAGTGACTTCACAGTGCGTTTTGTTATGTCGTCAATATCGTCCGACACCACGGAGTTACAACGTAAACGACGTGATCACGACAGTTCTCGATGTGCACGACAGCATTGTTAACGGTTCGATGGGAGCTCTCAAATTCGTCGAGAACGATGAAGTAGTCGCATCGTCCGTCTATGGCTCCAGTTTGTTGGTGAAGTAAAGGGTCGCTCAGCTAAAATCAAGGCCACTTCGCTACGTGCCATCAAACGTTGTCACAGTCCGGACACGGTTCTCATCAACCTGAGAATGGTCAGCACCATGATGTCCAAAACAACGAGTGCCGCCTGCGAACGCGTTCACTCCCCTCTCGTCTAGGCCAACGCCATTACCAATAATAAATTGCAAGATGCGACCTACAACAAGGTAGTGTACTCCTATTGCAAGTCACAACCGCAACACCTCGTCTATGTTACCGTGTCGCGAGTGACTAGCCTCGAGGGCCTGTACATCTCTAATGCTGACGGAGACTTGATGTTTAATCACATCAAGCGCAACGCAGACAAGCACATATACGACGAGTTTCGAAGACTCGAGCGCCAGAGGCTCGGTACCGTTACGCGCCGCGCAGAGAAGTTTCTCGAGTCGGTCGAAGATGGCCAAAACAAGCGCTCCTGGCATGATCGTAACTCTGTGCATGGTCGTAGCGAACGTTCAGATTTTGCGGGCACACAGAATGGACTTTCAGGATGATGCAATTCTTACGAAGGTGCACGTCTCGGGTTGACGGAAACGTGGACTGATGACCGTGTGAGATAGGTGGATGCAGAAGCATATCGTTCTGCATGCGACAAGAGAGCAGAGCGGCTGGTGTCGCACTTTACGCCAAGCAGGGTGAAAGTGTGGTCACTCCACGGCATCTGCCCATCAAAACGAAGCGAGAAGTGGGAGACATGTGTGCAGTTGAGAGCACTCACAATGGTCGTAGAACTATCATTGTCGCTGTCTACCTTTCGCTAAACGTTTCACGAAACGACATCAAACTCTTCGTCACTTGGAATCTCCTGCCGTGAACTCCTAAAATGCAACCAAAGTTTCCCGAGGTAAAAGCGGCGCACTGTACCAACATGCCGCTCAGGGACGTCAACAGGGACGGCAACAATGGGTGGTTTATCGACCATATGAAGGAGACGTTCAATCTGACATCGTGGGTGACGTGATTGTGCCGACCAGACGCAACGGCGCAACAATAGACTGTGGGTTCGCGAGAAGTGCATGTTACTATGCGCTGCATGGACTACATATCCTACTACAGTATCCACAAACACATTTTCTGCATCGCTAGAACTGAAGATCACCCAGACGAAGAGGAATCGTTCGAGTGATCGTGTACGGTGGCACGTTTAGGTTCGCCAGCTCTCGTGGCATACTGATTAAGGTGACCGCTTTCCACGCCGAGACTGGGGAGGTGACGCGGGTTCAAATCCCCGCACCGGCTGTGCTGTTTGGGGTTTTCCCTGGGTTTTCCGGCAGACTTTCCGGACGAACGTCGGCACGGTTCTCCCTGAAGACAGCACAGGACGCATACTAACCCCTCTGTCCCCCACCCCTTCCTACTGTCCTATCCCCATCCGTCCACGTCTGTACGCCCCTCATAGCCACAGTTGCTTCGCGGTGCTAACACGAAATTTAAACAAAACGTTCAGGTTCATGGCCTTCGGAATGAATACAGAGTTTTAGCAGATCGGAAGTTCTCAACGATAACGCTTGGCAAAATATGATAAGTCAATCGGCTTACATCACGTTGCTGACGTTTGATTTGACAGCTTCCTTTATCGTGTCGTTTACATGGGGTGTTGCCGACCTGCTAAAACTCCCGAAAGTATGCTTCTTCCGCATTCAAACGGAGTCGTCGACCTTCATCTACTGCAATGCTAAATGCTATCGCATTTCATATTTGTTTTGCAGCGCGCGAAAGAGTTCAGACAATTTTAAATGCGATAACATTTCTTTAACGCACCTTTGGGCCTCGGTTAAGCATAGCGTCAGTGGGGAGGGGTCCTTTCATTCTCGACATCTCCCCCTCGTTCGTTTCTTTATCATGACACCGGTTCAGAGGGGAGTGTGAATGACTCGAAAAGATTTAGCAGATCTGGAGGTATTTACGATAATGGAAAATATGATAAGCCAATCATTTGATTCCTTTGTAGTGGCTGACATCACGTTTCTGATCTTTAATATGACAGCTTCCAGTTTGTTTTCGTGAAGCGCGTTCGATGCGCAAACCTTGTAATGTGTGCTTCTTTGTGATTGGGTGTGAGCGGGGTACAGATGTAGACAGATGGAGAGATGACAGCAGGAAGGAGTGGGACACAGGGGATTGGTGTGGGCCCTGGGCTGATTTCAGGGGAATTATGCCAACATTCTTCTGAAAATTCTGCTCCCAACACCAAGTGAAGCATAGACCGTCGGTGGTTGAACTACACCACCTCATAATCTTACTCACGACCTTGGCTGTCACCAATTGTCCTATACCCACTCGTCGTCACATCATCGTTATTCCTGCTTACGTATTACAGAAATAGCCTGAGGCGGTCGTAATATCCCTTCATAAGTTTTATTTCTTGCTGACGAGAATTCTACCGCAATACCGATACCACTATGTACGTGCCTGGGAAGGTGCGACTTAGTACAGTGTAGCAACGTGTCAAGGACGTAAAGCCTGCGGCACTCCCAAACATGCCGTCACGATATAAAACAATCGCCTTCGAAAGCAACCGAGCATGGTACTTACCATGCGGAGGTTTTGTCACTCCAGCTGCAACATTCACTTTCCTGACAGCAACACAAGTCACGCTTAGAAATTAGGGGAGTGGCTCAAGAAAACGCAACGCATACAATTACTGGTATAAAAGAAACGCGCTGCCACACGTAAGCAACGTTTCTCTAACACCAGCAGGAGAGACCATGAAGATTGTTTTCGCGATCTTGGTAGCCGCCACAACCTGCGTGCTTTCCACAGACGGTTTAGGTAAGTCCTGGCATGTTATGTGCATGTTCCTGGAGATTTGAAGCGTGCACTGGAGGGCCATCGCGACAGCATGGGAAAAAGTCACATGGGTACAGGATGCATCGTCATGGGAAGGCGCGCCACGGACGTCGCCGCGAACCTACCTGACTACCTGAAGTATCTGTGTGCCTACGTTCATGTTCTTCTCCCAGCCACGTTCTTAGCGAAAGATTTGTTTGCGGCATTGTTTAATTTCAGTCGTCTGTATACTCTGAATCCTTGGGAACGGAGACATTAATGCTGTAGCTGTGCGACTATACGAAGGTGACGACAAACAAGATGATCCCGAGCATGTGCAGTGGGAATGGCATTCCGACTGCTACATCGTCAACAGGCGGTCACGTTAAATCATGGCAAGAATGACCATAAACCTTACCGGAAAAGTCGTGGATAGCAGGATTGAGATGCGTGAGCCGCCTGGCACGGTACCCCCAGCCCCGGAAACGATGTCTTTTGAGTCTTGAGCCGGTCTGAGAGATTTTTCGCGGTAAGATATTTCGTCCCATTCCGCCCCAGCGCATAATAGAAATGATTAGTGATACAACTACACTCGTTCACATCATCTATACTGCATCATAAACACACGTCACTGACTTTTAAAAATAGTCTGCTATCACAGCACGAAAACGCAGGATCCCATCATACTCGTTCTCAACGATTGACAAGCATAGCTTTGGGCGCGTAGCAGTGAGCGCAGATCGAGAGAGAAAAGTTAGGCGTTGAGGTTTATGCGTCGTGCACTTACCGAACATGATTTTCTTGCATCTGTCCGATGCTGATAAACATCGAGGTTGGTGATGATAATTCGCGGAATTACATCGTGAGTCAACTGTGATCATGAGCGACGCCACAGCGGTCGGTCTGTGGACTAACTTTGCCAAGCTGAGGGTTGTTTAACACGCGCCGAAAGCTCAGCACACGGCACACTGTACTTAAAGGGACCGAAAAGTGAATATAAACCTATCGAAACTTTATGTTCAGCGAAAAGCTTGAACCTTCAAAAGTTCAAATATCAAAGAACTCCGCTGAAATCGCTCTAGTTTTTCTGTAATCGAATTTTCCATAATTGCATGTCCAGGGACCTAGTAGGAAACCAAGCAGTCTGTCAACAATTGCATGACCCCGCGCCATCTGTCGAGGACGCATGTAATACGCGCACTTCCAGGCGCTAATCCGGCGAAAACGAAAATGGCAGTGGGCATTTGTGACCACTTTCTACGTCGAGAATGTCGAGCCTCTTGAACATGAGTGCGCTGGAATTCCGCATTTGAGAACTGTCGCTCACACAGAACTGTTGTTCGTGCGTTAGCGTGGTGGAAAGTGTGTTCTTCGCAGCAGAAGATTTCTCGTCCAGAGATTAGTCGGAGTCACATTCCTCCTCAGCAGTAACTCACAGCGCCGTGAACATGGACTTCTTTGTGAAATTTCCATGTATCAGGGAGAAGCACTTGTGTAAGCCGAAACAAGCGCTTTTTTGTCGTCGTGCAGGTGTTCATGTGTGAAATGCAAACCGACGGATACTACGGATGGATACTACGGTTTTTTGCTGCCGAGAGGTACAGAATACGTGTGGAAGGCAGACAGACAATTGCATCAGAACTAACTAATATTTCGAAATACTGTGCCTTGACACCGAAGTACTGCAAGTGTCTTTTACATACATCCGAGAAACCGAAGAGCATGGCAACATACACGGCAGAGCCGTGTGGTCTTTACGCGCTACTTGAACGGCAAACTGCATGGACGGAAAACCCTTATTTCTGCAGGAAATTCCGTTATACCACCTGTCTTCCATTCACAAGAAGGATATGGGGTGCTCCGAGAAAATACAATAGAAAGTACTCCACTGGATCTCGATCTGCGTCATGCATGCAATTAGGGATGCTTTCCCATCAGTGCGCAGACTTGTAGAAATGTTGATGTCAGCATATTTTCATTTCGTGCTTGCTGCAAGTTTTTCTCATTGCATTTTCTTTGCTGTCACAGCATATTATAATTACTAGTTTGTTCCTGGAGGATTGAGTAACCTGTGGGCATAGATGTATTTGTAGGTTATACTCATGTCTCAATTGTATATGTGAGGAGTAAGTAAGATAATTTTCATCAGTGTCATTCAGCTGAACTGTGTTCATAACCTTTTAGTATACTTCTTAGTGACCACGTTTCCAAATGTCAATTAATATTTGAACCAAGATTGGGATTTAACACTTGATTAACTCTGTTTTGCTAAACGGAGTACTTGTAACTCATTCATTATCACGTCACCAACTAACATTTGTAAAGAAGGACTTGAGGGCTGACTTCAATTATTATTAACCCTTGATCTGGGTTCAAAGTTAACCATGCACCATTGGTGTGCATAGTACTCTAAAATGGCTAAATAATTTATTGCATAAGTTATCTGTTACTGTAATTGAGATGCACTTTTGAAAAGTATTTTCGACAGCCCTGCAAATTCAAACTGGCTTCAGTGTACACGACAAACTCATCATAACATTTATTTGAAATGTAATATAAGTGCAGAAGCAACATTTTGTCACAACTCAAACTATATATTTCTTTTTTATTGTCCAGGAATTTAGGAAACAGAGTAGGACTTCCTGCCCTCTGATGTTTTGACGTACTTAATAGATCTGTAAAACCTACAACAAAATAAACAAAAGACGTATAAACAGTTTTGTTTTTTGCTTTTGAATTTATTGAGGAGGATTGATATAGGATGACCTGATGGCAGGAGAATGGTAGAACTTGTGAAACAGTGATAAGCGTGCGGCCCTCCTACGGACGTGCAGTTCGGCCAGGTTGATGTGTTTTTTTAATGAAGAGATACTTGTATATGGTGATTAGTTACTAGTGATGAACCTGGTTGCGCGGTTTTGAACGGCTTCGAGGTCGCGCACAAGGTAAGCAGTAGATGGATGCCATACGGCAGAGGCATACTCTAGCTGAGGCCGGACTAATGTGATGTAAGCCAGGTGTTTAATATTAGGGGGAGCAGACGAGAGATGCCGTTTCAAATATCCTAAGGTGCGGTTAGCTTTGTTAACGATGGAACTTACGTGGATGTTCCAAGAAAGATCGTTTTGCAAATTAACACCCAGATACTTATATGATGTAGCGGACGAAATTACAGAACCATTAAGGGAGTAAGAGTGGTTGGATTTTGGATTTTTCTTACAAAATGGGACGTGGCAACATTTATCAATATTGAGTGACATTAGCCACTTACTGCACCACTGATCGATGAGGGTGAGGTCATATTGAAGGATGAGATGGTCGTCGGGAGAGGAGATGCAGCGATAAAGGACACAGTCATCGGCAAAGAGACGTATGTTTGACTGTATGGACAAAGGCAGGTCATTAATGAACAGGAGAAACAGGAGAGGTCCTAACACGGAACCCTGCGGTACACCGGAAGAGACTGGGTGGGCATCTGAGAGTACGTTATTGGCGAAGACAGACTGCGAACGGGAACTCAGGAATGCAGAAATCCAAGATAACGTCGTGGAATCAATATTGAAGCTCCGCAGCTTGGTCATTAGTCGGCCATGAGGAACCCGGTCGAAGGCACGAAAGAACTCAAGGAATATGACGTCTATCTGAAGTCTGTTGTCGAGATTAGTATGAATATCGTGAATGAACGAGGCGAGTTGGGTGTTGCAGGAAAAATGTTTGCGGAAGCCATGTTGACAGGGCGAAATGAGGCCATTAGACTCGAGAAAGAATATTATGTTTGAATGTATTATATGTTCCAGAATTTTAGATGGCACAGTCGTTAGTGATATTGGACGGTAATTGTTAGCGTGGTGCTTGTCACCTTTCTTGTAGATAGGGATGACTTTACCCACCCGCCAGTCCTCAGGGACGACAGCAGAAGATGACGACTGCCGGAAGATAGCAGTTAGATATGAAGAGGAGATGATCCTAGTGCCCTTTAAAATTTTACTGTTGATGCCGTCGAAACCACATGACGAAGAAATGCGAATCGAATCGATTAGCTTTAGGATACCGCTTTCTGATATGAAGATCGGCTCCATTGGGTATCTGCAACGCAGATACACCCGGTGGGGCCACTGCCGTTCGACCTTGTGCATTGCAGAGTTCAGCTTGGAAGAACTACATTGTCTGTTCTAAGTATGTATGCTCCGCCGTCCGTCCCGGTGACAATGCATGACTTACGGTCGGCTCTTGGTGGATTAGGTGCTCCCTCGCTTGTAGTTGGTGACATAAATGCGCACCATCCTATGTGGGGAAGCCGTAAGCGCGATGGCAAGGGGTCTCTGTGGTGCGACGTCATTGAAGATCTTGACCTCTGTGTCTTGAATGATGGGTCTCCAACATTCTTGCGTCGAGACTTCTCGACGGACGCACTGGACGTTTCGCTCTGTTCCAGGGATCTTTTTCCACATGTCACTTGGAGTACGGATTTGGACGGCAGAGGCAGCGATCATCTCCCCATATTCCTCTCGTATTCCAAGTACGCGCCCGGAGCAGGCCACAGGATCGCTCGGTTGACCAATTGGCAGTCCTTTCGCAACCTGAGCAAGAAAGATGTGCAGGCGGGAATGACAGCAGAGGAAATTACGGGTCTCATTGTGCGGTGCATAACGTCGTCCACTACGACTGCTAAGGTCGCTGCTGGTCATGCAGGTACAGATCCAGTAGTGGAGCGTTTGCGTGCTTATAGGAGACGGGCGGAGCGAAAGGCTCGGCGACCTGGCCAACTCACGGATGTTCAGGATGCCCGTCGTGCAAACGTAATGGTACAAAAGGCCCTGAAGGCCGTGGACATACGAAGATGGCGGCAGTTCTGTGCGTCTCTGACCCCTTTTACCAGCACTGCGAAGGTATGGCGCGTTGCTCGAAGTCTCCGGGAAGCTCCTCCGGCGAAGAACCCCCTGCGATCTCTGTCTCTCTCGATTTCCAAGCCCGAGAAGGAAGTTGCATACGAATTTTGCAAGACCATAGCAGCGAGTTCCGAGGCGGCGAAATGTTCAGGCTTTCAGGAACATGTTGTGCAGCTACAGCGCGCTATTAGCCAAGCTCCTCTATCATCGGACCCCGCCATGGATGCAGACTTCACGGTTGCAGAATTCAAGGCGGCCCTGGCGTTTTCTCGGAAAAAGTCGTCACCTGGTCCGGACTTGGTCACCTATGCTGCGCTCCGTAACCTGAATGACACCTGCCTTCTGGTCCTCTTAGAGATCTACAATAAATCATGGAGGGATGGACAAGTCCCTGCTCAGTGGAAGGAGGCCCTAGTGGTTCCCATACTGAAACCTGGAAAACACCCCTTGGACCTGGCGTCTTTTCGGCCTGTCAGCCTTACCAGCTGCCTAGGCAAAGTTCTGGAGCGCATGGTGCTGCACAGGCTCGAGTGGTGGCTTGAGAGGAGATGTGTTTTCGCCCAGGAAATGTCAGGCTTCCGTAGGCATCGTAGTTCAATGGATTCGGTGATGGATTTGGTCTCTACTGTTGAGGAAGCGGAAGCCCGGAGGCAAATCGTGATGGCTGTCTTCCTGGACGTCAAGCGGGCGTATGACACCGTAAGTCACCCCGGTGTTCTGCATGCGTTACTTCGGTCGCAAGTGCCTGGGAAAGCGCTTGCATGGCTTTCCGACTTCCTGAGCCAAAGGCAAATTTTTGTCAGAACAGGCGAGGGTGACACAGAAAAGACTGCTGTTCCGCAGGATGTCCCGCAAGGAAGTGTCCTAAGCCCGTTACTATTCAATATCGTCATGGTTGATCTCAAGGAATGTCTACCGAGGAGAGTAAATCTCTCCATATATGCGGACGATGTGTGTATCTGGACTGTCGGAAAGTCCCGGCCGGCAATTCAACATCGGTTGCAAAGAGCACTGGATGCCATCAACAACTTCTTCTTGAACGCGGGGATGGATATCTCCACCGAAAAAAGCGCTGTCCTTCCGTTTACTCGAAGAGAGATGCGGAGGTTCCAACTGCGGATTGGGGATTGCCCCCTCATACAAGTCAAGTTTCACAGGTTCCTGGGTGTTATCCTGGACCGCAACCTGTTGTGGCGAAGGCACATTGACTTCATCATCTCAAAGGCTCAGCGCAGGGGGAATGTGATTCGCCACTTTGCCGGCGTGCGCTGGGGCTGCACTGAGCGGGATCTTCTTGTGCTCCACAAAACTCTGGTTCGCGGCTCCCTGCTATACAGCTTGCCCGTATTGCACGGTATATCAGCCACGTCTGAGCACAAGCTTCGGTGTACACTGGCACGCAGCCTGCGGACGTGCCTTGGTGTCCCGCGCAGCGCTGAGACACGGATGGTGATCGCCGACGCCGGGGAAATACCCATCGATGTCCTCCGCCGAAGAGAAACCATCCGACACTACCTACGGCTGCTCGCTCACCACCGGCGTCATCCTCTGGTTCAAAAGCTACGTAGGCGGAAGAACAGTAAACTCTCGCTATGTGTTACAGCAACATCTGGAAACATCCCTGGCTTCACTGTTGCCCCGACCGCCCCTTCAGTGGCACCATGGACACTGCCGAGCCCATCCCTCTCGACACACATCCCTGGCCTCCTGGGGCCGAAGAGCCAGATCCCCGTTTCGGTTCTCAAGCAGTCTACTTTGGAAATGATGGATACAAACTACAGAGGCCGCACGGCTGTGTTCACAGATGGTTCGTCTACGTCGGATGGCTCCTCCGCTGCCTTTGTCATACCGGAGGAGTCACTATCATGTGGGTTCCGCCTGTCACATCGCACTTCGTCGACCTCTGCGGAGCTGTATGCCATCTTGTTATCTCTAAAGTCTGTCACAAAGTACCCTCCCCGTTCCTGGGTGATATACACCGACTCAAAATCAGCCCTGCAATGTGTAGGAACCATGGGCATCCGCGGCTCGTTGGCCCCGGTGGTTGTTAGTATCCTGACGGCGCTCAAGGTTCTCGGCGAACAGGGACACCGGGTGACCCTACAGTGGGTCCCCGGCCACACCGGCATTCAGGGCAACGAAGAGGCAGATTTGGCGGCGGCTGCGGCCCACCGTATCTCCAGAGCCCTGCCCATTATCCTGTCCAACGGGGATAGGCGCTCCTACTTGTCTGCGTTGGTGTCACCCTTGGCCCGCCAGCAATGGCTGCATGACATCACTCAATGGTCGCTCCTCCATGCAGTGGACCCGTCATTATCATTTAGGATGCCAGGTGGCTTCCCTCGCAGCTTTACGACACTCCTGCGGCGTCTACGACTCAACGTCGCCTTCACCCCTGCGTTCCGTGCTAAGCTGGGTTACAGTAACACGGCGCTGTGCCTAGCTTGCCGCACCCCAGCTACGATCCCCCATATCATCGAGGACTGTGAGCGGTACACGTGTGAACGCCGGGTACTTCGACGCCAACTTGAACTCCTCGACCATAGACCATTCAGCTTGTCCAAAGTACTTGGCCCATGGAGCTCCCCTGAACTTCAGTGCCGGGCTCTTCGCTCCCTTTTTGTTTTCATGCAGGCCACTGGACTCCTTGAAGAGCTCTAAACAGAACTCCGACCTGTCGTTGCTTCATTCTCACCAGAATTCATCCTCTCATATTAACCACTGTGAAATGGGGTAGTGTCCTGTGGCTACCACGGGGAAACATCCCATGTCATCATCACTTCTTCATTTATTGTTGTTGTTGTTGTTGTTGGGGGACAAGACAAAGTTGGACAGCTTGGTATGTCAGACGGACTTTCTGTTGAAAACACAGTAGGCAGCGTGATGGCTGCAAACTCAAGTGAAGATTTATTCAACAGAACGAGAAACCGAAAACATGAGTAGAGAAAGGCAGTGCCCATGGAGTGTGTGGTGAACCACACTAATCTCTGAGAAGGTAGGATCGGAAGAGCAATGAAGAGAAATGACAGTTGCGTCCGAGATAGGGGAACTCTGCAAATTTAGGACCAATATGATGTGGTAACCTTGCATGGCTCACTACAGCTCTGACACACATTGAACAATTCCAGTAGTGGGGCTTCAAAGACAATGAACGTTCGCTGTTTCATTGGGCATTCAAGCGTAGAGGATGCATCTCTAGAAAATTAATTAGCGCTCCTTAGTCATAAAGTCATAACTACACCTCAACAGGAAGTATTCTTGTACCCTTCAAACAAGCTAGTAGTACTCATCGGTTTCTTCTGCTATTGTTGACGTCATACTAATGTTCTGCACCTGTCGAAAGACTCCAAAAAACGTCACAAAGTCTGCAACACGTAACAAATGTAGTGCTTCCATCTGTGAACTTTGCATACCAGCTTTCAGCTATTTCTGTCATGTCAACTTGAGTGCCTGGATCACACACACGAAGCAGTCTTGCGCCACTTCAACACTGGAAGGCCCCTAAAATTAAATTTGTTGATGTTGACAATGTTGAGTACGAGACAAGTAGGATAACATAAGTTAAATGGAATACGTCATCGTTATATTATAATTTACACATGTGTGACGCCTGTACGTACATAAGACGTTGTGTTGAACTCGTCACCTCGGTAAACCAAAATCACTGGGTACTGAGCATCAGTGTGCTTCGTTACGTCTTCGCGATTC
Source organism: Ornithodoros turicata (assembly GCF_037126465.1). Lineage (NCBI taxonomy): Eukaryota > Metazoa > Arthropoda > Arachnida > Ixodida > Argasidae > Ornithodoros > Ornithodoros turicata. The sequence continues at coordinate 70,540,242 of NC_088201.1, read as the reverse complement.
GCCTTCTACGGCATATTCGTAGTCATCGTTAGCAAAATGAGCTCAGCACACACGGCACGACTACTACATCTAATAACCGAGTGTTGCGAACCACATACGTTTTCGCGCACTCTCCTGTTGAATCTTGTGGCAGAAAACGCCCGCCGCCGATGGTGAACGAACATGATTGTTGCATCCCCCAACACCAAAATTACACCAGGCATATGTAGGTCTCTCGAATAATTGACACAAAAGCCACGAACATGTCATTCACTTACACTTTCTGCTTCGCGCGACCGACATGACCACCCACGACGTAAACAATAAACGCGATAACACAGATGGCCTTGCAGATGGCGCGGCGGATCGTAGCTCGTAGCGGCGAAGTAGCTGAATGCTGAATTAACGTAAAAGCTATGGAAGTGAGCGTCATTTTTAAAATGGCGTTTAGCTGTAAGATAATGTGCGTCAACTTTGTTCTCTACAAAATTATCTCTCACGTGGTAAGGGTTGACCAATCCCTGGGAGCACTGAACCCGAAATCCGTTCCGGCAATCTTCAAACTATTTATACGTAAAAAATATGCCGAATTGAGAAGTAATGCTTTCTGTGTCTTATCAAACAACGATGTTGTGCACGACAGTGGGCAAAAATATGGGGGTTATTTTTCACTTTTCGGTCCCTTTAACGTCCCACGCGTGTCTAAGCAACTTGTGCCCTGCCACCAAGCTGCTGGCGTCCTCGGCCGGAATCATCGGAAAACAAATCGCATTCATTAAGCGTATTTCCAGATCTGTGTTGCTTACGCTCTACGTACTTTTTAAAGTGTCTGTATTTCAATTTTTTTAGACATAAAAAGCATCGTTACCAAGGCAAAGGCATGCCTTGAAATGAAGGACGACGGTCAAAATACCAACACGGGAAACCTTATGGCATCGATTTTAAGTAACGCTGATAAGGTAAGTAAAAAGCAAGAGCTACTGAGTTACTGTTCTGTCGACTGTAAAGATCCACTGCAACAACCTCTAACCAATAAAGGATAAGTGTGTCTTGCCCCCATTACCTTCAACGTGTGGCAACGACTTACAGCTCCTCAAGGTATCAGGGCCCCGGCGGCATGGCCTTAGAGCCCGGACTCAGAGCCCCTGATCATCACACACCTTCAACTTACGGCACGACGTTACAGCCCTTCAATACCTCATATGATTTCAACACGCCACACTAGCTGATTCGTGGATAAAGTTGGCCGAACTATTGGGTTCTTTAACCCGCTTTGAAACCTGAGCACACGGGACCCTGTGGTTCACGCCCTACAGGGAGAGCGGCGTGATTAAGCAACTTGCACTATACTACTAACTTGCTTGCGGCATAACCGCAAATTAGTATGCTGGATCAGTATGCGGCCACGTTACCAACCTATCTTGCTATAGACTATGGCTTCGGCAGCACTCGTTATACATTGTAAAACAGAAAAAAAGTGTATATCTAGGACGGCACCGCAACAACAACTTTATTTTGGCTTTGGAGAGTGAGGAGGTTCATCGCCACAGGCGATACTCTACCCCATTGCTGGTGGAAATGTGGGGAATAAAATAACGAGCCCCGTCACAATAACGATCGAAGTCCGATGGTGTCCAGAAATGTCAGAAGAGCTTTGAGCACACAGCGTCTGGGCTGGATTAGGCCAGGGACCAAGCAATTTCGATAGGGAGAAGGGGCGGGAGTCCAGCTGACGAGGAGACTCGGAGAGTTTGGTTCGGGAAGGTTGGTAGTGGGAGCAATGAAGAAGAATATGCTCCAGATCCTCAAGCACACCACAGTGGCAGCAGATGGGAGAGTCAACTTGCCTCAAGCGGTAACGCCACTGAGCTGTAAAGGGCACATCGAGGCGCATTCGGGGGGTTTATGCAGCATCTTGACGAGAGGTGTTTCGTGGCATGCGGAAAGCGCGCGTTGGATCAACTCTGCTCAACATAGAGGGGGGGAGAATGTCGGTTGTCCATTGGCGGGAAGCCAGGGGTGTCACTAGGCGTCGGAGAATTGGACGGCGGTCTCCCCTCAGCAGAACAATACTGGTCCGTTTTCGATGTGAGAGTGCTGCTTCTGCGGCGCTGTCGGCCTGCTCGTTTCCCACGACACCACAATGGGCTTGAACCCACTGGAGAAGTAGCCTGTGGCCTGCTGCGTAGATAGTGTTGGAAGCCATTAACACATCTGTGACTAGGAGTGTGGATGGGCCTCGTATGCCGGAATTTTCAAGTGCTTGAAGTGCAGATTTGGAGTCTGTGAAGACTGCCCATTCCCGCGGCGTAAAATCAGCGATGTGTTGTAGAAAGAAAAGGATGGCATAGAGTTCCGCAGCTGTGGAGGAGGTTGGATGTGAAAGGAGTCTTCCGTGCACTACGCCTTCGGATGGTATGACGAATGCTGAGGCGGACTTGTTGTTTCGGGATGCGCCATCGGTATATGCTGCCGTAAACGTAGAAAACGGCACCGCAATGTCGATATTGGTAACCACAAGTGTGTCGCCAAGTGTAATTTTGTGGTACACATGTCTCGGATGTGGAAGAGTGCCCCCCTACTCCTTTTTGCGGCGTAGCGCAGTCAATGGAGGACAACTCAATTTTTGTACTTGCACACAACTTCAGTCTCATATATCACATTTAATGTTTCGCCTCTAATGGGGTATTGTGCTGCTCTCCAGTGGTGAATCACTCCAGGTAATACACACAATTTATTTGTTGTTGTTGTTCACCATCGCCCCATTGTTGTGATGTGAGGACGAAGTCACTGGTCTGCACTGATAAAGACATGCCATACTGGGTGTGCGTCTGCAACCCCAACAATATCTCGTTCGCTTTTACCGCTAACATTTCAACCGGCCTTTTGCAGATTCCGGTGTTTTCTACATGATGTGGAACAATAGTATTTCGGCCCTTCCACGTGCTGTGTTTCCGTAAAGGTTGATTATCGGAGCTGTCGGGAATTGATTCTGTATCGATGCCTACAGCATTTATTGACCTCCATATTTGTTTGTCCCTTACGGTGCCCCGTAGGGTGCCTCCCCCCCCCCCCCCCCCCCCCTTAGTACGACTTTGTAAATGTGGGGTTTCGCGCGGATTGTCGTTCTAGTTGTGTTTCCTTTGAGTTTCTTGTTCTGATTGCATGTTTTCCTAGACTACAGGTATTGGAGTATCCATACCTACCTACGTCGGGATACAACTCCACATATTTTTTTTCTTTTCTAATCTAATCTATGGGTGCCTATATGTGTCTTCTTTTACTTTCAGCTCGCAAAGTGCTTGAAGCTTGGCGATGCTCAAGAAATGGTAAAATTTTTGCGTTTTCCCGCACATGGTGTCAGACTGCCGTGGTTTAACGTGTGTTTTCCTGATTTTACAGGTTAATTGCTTTATTAATGCAATGGTGAGTTTTACGAGGTAGAAAGGCCGCCATTTGACCCTCTCCTAATAGTTCTTTCCTCCTCCTCTCCAGTTTCTTTTATAATTTTTCTTTGTCATTTTCTGACTTGCTTGTTGCAGCTCACGCCCCAATTTTTTTCTTGTTCGTATCATCATCATCATCATCATAAGAATCATCATTAGATTAATGTCGGTAGGCGACAATGGGTTTGCGGTCACGGGAGTCAGGGTACTATCATCACGTTAAACTGTACCGCATAACATCCATACATACTTGAGCATGCTAACCTTGAGCATGTAACAACATGTTGAGCGTGTAATTAAGGTACAACCACATTATCCATTCGGTGCCCACAAGCCCCATGCCGCGGCCCCTATGTCTACGCGTAAAGGGCACGTGGGGGACCGTCTGCTCTCATGCAATCTTGTTGAACATCGTAAGGTGGCAATGTCCTAAGCAAAAAAGAAAGAAAGAAAGAAACAGAAAAAAAAGTAAAATACTCATCGTGTAGTTATTGCATTGAGCTTTCGACTAAGGAAGGCACACGACCGTACAGTACGCAGGAAGGCATCAAAAATGTGTATGTGGAACCTGCAGCTTCGTATGCGACTGTCAGAACATCAGCAACATCCTTTGAATGAGCCTGGACGACTCGAGAAGAAAAATATGCCGGTATAATAGTAGAAACTAAGATTACACGCCCTGACATAGATATTCGCACCAAAAGTACTAGTGCAGCGCGCAGTCCTGGTACACAATAGAGCTTTAAATGTCGCAGGTCAGAAAACCTGCTTACCTCGGTTGGTCCTCTAAAGGTGCGCCCTCGCTATGCCGCTCGGCAAGGCCGATCGGCATAGTGATCTTTTTTTTTTTTTTCGGGGTTGCATTTGCATTTATCCTGCGTCTGACACGGAGCAGTTGACTGGCCCCCTCGCTAGCAGACGATTCTCGGCAACCAATAAAAATGATCGGTAATCTGACATCACGACACGGCAGAAGGAGCTCGGAAAGATCATCGCCGGTGCACGCGCCCTTGCAACTTTACTGAAATACGCGTTTCCAAAATGAAATGTTCATATCATCCGGTAAAAGAAAAGATTTGTGCCTTCCGTGTTCCTTATAGCGGGGTAGGGAGTCAGTGGAAGACGATATCGCGGGCAGTTCATCCGGTAGACGAAGCGTGTCACAGACGTGAAGGCATGACTATATGGACAGTAGGCGTACGACAGGTTGCGGCAGAGCTAAAACTGGGTCCGTGGAAACTATTTCCCCTGAACATTCGAGAAAACTGGGACTGAAAACAATGCTCTGCTGTGCCTTCCCCAGTGGAGTACAACAGACAGATCTCAACACTCTGCCCAACAGGGTGTCCAGAAAGGCGTAAGAAATGTTGAGAGCAAACTACTTTGCTCGACGGCGTGCCGTTAGTGGCACTTGGCTCGGCATAAAACGTTGTAGTTTCCGTTAGGTGGCACTTTACCTTGATTTTCGGTAAGAGCCCCGAACTATTCCGTCTTCCCCTCTCACTTTGTCGAAAAGAGAGTATATTGTTTTACATTGGCTGACATTGATTGAGGAGAAATAACTGATTGCAAACTTGCATGCTTGTTTGTGTGCCTGTACTCTCTTTGATTTGCTTTTGGAAGGATACCCGCACTTCACCTCACTGACGCTCCCTCTGAAGGCCGCACTTTTTCCGTCCGTCTGTCAGTTAATTAGCGCTTCCACTTAATTCTTTCGCCCAGTCACAAAACTCCTATAATGCCTAAAACCCAGGCAGCGGAACGCGACATTTCCGCAACTGAGCCTTCATGATAGGAACGTCATCGAGGTTGCTCCTACAAGTAGCGTACGCGTTTCTCACTTCTCGCAGTTGAAGGCTTATAAGGTGCAGAACCTTCTCCCTTACGGTAAAACTCATACGAGCACGTCCCGACTATATAGTACACGATATACATGCTTGCACACCACATTGTCCGCAAGAGAAAGCTCTGACACTCAACTAAAAACCAACGAAGCTAAAGCTAAAACTGTAAACCCTCTGACGACCTGGCAGAAACATACACGCATGTATAGTTTTGTTGTCATTCATTGCTTACGTTGCATGTTTCTTCCTTATTCCTTGTTTAGGGGTTCTCGGGTGCCAAAGCCGTAAGTCAACATCTCGCTTTTCTTTCGTTGTTAGAATATATCTAATGTACTTATACTGTAGCTTTTCTTTAATATCGCTACTCCTTTTCCCAATTCGCACAATTTAGTAATTGTTTGAATATCTCATTTTAGCAATGTCTCAGGGAGAACGCAGCCAAGATCCTCTCCAGTTCGAGTACTTGAGAAGACGTGTTCTGCACAACACGTCTCCGATCCTTGGTGCAATATTTCCCTTCAGATGGTGCGGCACGAATAAAGCTGCGTTTAAGTTCATTGCTTTTGGTTGGTCAGTTCTTAACTTCCGAGCTTTTCACATCACAAGTTGCACAGAGCTTACACAGTACCTATCAAGACGGTTTCAGCAACATCCACCGCAAACAACGTACATCTGACAAAACTTTATATGTTAGGTTGCGGAATTAATGACCCTCTCCCGCGTTTTAAAACCAAATTTGATGCTCACATATTGTGCTTCCATATAGCCGTGAGAAAGCTACGGGGACCCAGTGAAAGCAATACGCTATGCAGGTAGGTTAGCTGTACACTCTAAATCGGTAGCGCCCTCTAGTATAGGGTAAAAAGGGTAAAAAAGGGTTGTTTCCAATGCAGCTCCCAATAGATTAATTACCTCCAATGAATGGGAGGATTAGCCATTGCGTCGGGCACAGCACTTGGGGTAGCTACGAGCGCGGCATCACCGCTACACTCTTAGAAATGAACTTCACCACATAGCACGCTCCTAGTCAACCATCATCCCGAATGACAACGTTCTCGCCCCTGATTTGTTGAAAACAGGAGGCGGAGCCTATTCTGTGCCGTGCATAATGGCACAAAATAGGCTCCGCCTCCCGTTTACAACAAATGTAGGGTGAGAACGTTGTCATTCGGGATGATGGTCGGTTAGGTGCGTGCTATGTGGTGACGTCCTTTTTTAAGAGTGTAGGGGCCGCTGCTGTCGCATTCACGTGGCGCGGCATTCGCATGGCGGAACATGATGGAAGACAGTGGGGCTGTACTGGATAGCGATGCGAAATAGAGCGCTCTTCTGCCGGTTGTCGCATGCGCAGGAGCGCAGAGTCAAATCTCTGTCGAAATGCAGGTGTGTTCACCCTCCTGGTTCACGCACAGGGGCGACGGAAGATTAGGGGCAACCCCCAGACACTCTTTGGTATTCCGTCTCAAGGCTCCTGTCGGTTCTGTAGTTCCGCAGGTGAGATAGCGTGCTCTTATCATGGATGATGACGAATGCACAGCGAGCGTTTTGTACTAATCGGGTAGAGAATCAGGAGGAACACCAAAGCGTCTCTTGCGGCTATTCCTTATCTTCCGTCATCCCCGTGTGCCAACCAGGCGGATGAACATGAAAATGACAGCCGGGGAGCTGGTCAAAGGAACGCCTTGGTGCACAACTGTGCGCAAGAAATATGTAAACTGCAACCGATTAGTTCCACGAAAAAATCACTAAGTGTCGACGCGGTTTTTCTCTTGAAATATTTTTCGCTGAAGGTTCCTGATACGTAAAACAGTGGTTCCAAAAGCGTGCGAAGTAAAATTTAAAAGTTAGGATGTTTATTTAGTTAGTGAGCGTGTGCAAATGAGCTGCTCACTACCCAGTTCATGGCCGATGTCCAAAGGATCTTTACCAAAGAGAATATTCTTCGATGGCGCCACCTCTTTGCGAATTATGCCGGGGGACCTTCGTGAAACACCCTGTATATATAAAGGGTGTTTCACGAAAATCTCCGGCTGAATAATTCGAAAACGGCGCCATCTGTCGGGAAACTTTTTTTTTTTTTTTTTGTTAGCATCCTCAATTTCTCCTTTGCACGCGCTCGTTAATTAAATAAACATCTGACTTTTTTGTTTTGCTTCGCAGGGCTCTGGCACCTGTGCCGTAGCAATGGTCACTCCGTGACCGTGCCAAACCAGTAAAAAATAGCTTCGACTTTTAGTGATTTTTTCGAGTAATTAACTGGTTTTTCTGTACAAATTTCGTGCGCGGAGCAGAGCAGGAATGCGTTCTTCCACTCAACTACCCTGCGCTCGAATTTGTGTTCATCCACTTGCATTGGTGGCGGGGGAGCCCCAATAGGGAACAGCCGCGAGCGACGGTTTGATATAGCTTCTTGTTTTCTACTAAACTCGTAAACAGGATTGCGGTCGTGTCAATGGATGGGCCAGACAGTGCGCCTTTATCCCCATAATGACAAGCACTTGCCAATGGCGATAAAGCTATTTATGGTTTTATAAAAATAAATTATTTCTACCTAGCCATCCTTCTGGAGATACACTGTAGTACACTGTTATGTAACGATTACGGATTGTGCATTTTGCAACGAAAGATCTCATCCAATGGCAATGCTACCCGGGTTAACAATTGTCATTATGGCGATAGTCTAGCCGCAGTGTTCGTTCTGTGGGTTGGAATTCTAACCCTCCCCCCTCGTATGGCGTGTCAGTGTAACCTCCTTTCATCTCACTTTGTCGCTCAAACCAGAGCCGACAAAAAAGAGGCGGAGCCAAGGACTCATGTCCGCCGATTATCGGCGAATTTTTGTCAATAATCGTCGTTGCGTTACGTGTCTTATCAGGTGATATACTGAGTAAAATAACCACAATGAACCCATTGCTGCAAAGAAAACATTAGGTTGGCTTTGGAAATTTCGGAGTTCCATTCAAGAAATTCCATAATCTGAAATGAAATAAACGTGGTACCAATATGTGGGAAATGTTCCTGGCAGAAAGAAATGCCTTGACCGCACGTCTCTCCGTGTCCCACGTTATTTACTATGGATTTCTATCATGGTTCGTCGACCACCCTGTATATCCTGAAGTCCTGAAGAAGGCGGAGCCTCCGCCGAAACGTACAGTAGAAACGTAGTAACCTCTCTTAAACGTAAATAAAAAGTTTTACCCCCCATAAAGTCGCTGTCTAAGTATATGTAGCAGTACTTCAATAACTCTGACAGCTGCCTTAATGTGACGTCCTGCTCTACGGAGACAGTATGCAATGAATGATAGATTTTGAAAGCACAAACACACACACACACATAAATGGGATGATGATGTGGTGGGTCATTCCCAACCGTCATGGCGGTACACTGCCCCATTGCGCTCGTGGAAGGGATGAGAAAGTGATGATGATGGAAAGGTGTCCTATTAGAGTTCGTTCATTAGTCCAGTGCTGGGGAGGAACTCGCAACAACTCGTAGGCACAAAGCACAAAGAGTTACATTAAAGTGCTACTTTCTTACTCTGGGATGGCTAGTAGGTATCAACGTAGTGCCCGTGTCAGTGTTTGTGAACGCCTCTATACAGCTGTCGTTCAGTTCTTCACATTGGGTGACAGTACTAAACACTACTTTTACGATGCCGTAGTCAACAAGAACAACTACATGAATGGCGATGGGATGAGGTGATTCACCGCAACAATTGCGGTACCATACCTCATGCAGTGCATGTGGGTTAATATATTTATTTTTATTTATTTATTTGCATATACTGCAACCTCACTAGAGGTTATTGCAGGAGTGCATCAAAAAAACGATCTACAGGCAGTTCGCGAACAGTGCCGTCCAAAGTGTTCCAGACGGTGACACAATACGGAAAAAAACTATACTTGAAGCAGTCTACACGATATGAAAACTGAGTAAGATTTAGATGATGAGCACTTCTGAGAGAGGACGTTCCGGCATGAGAAAGGTATTTATCAAAAGAAATCTTCAGTTTGTTGTTAACGATTGCGTGAAAAGTCCTGAGAGAGAGGGCGCGGCGCATGGCTTTAAGTGGACCGAGACCAAGATCGTGAAGCGCTGTACTAGGCGAGAACAAAGGGTCGTACCTCGCCAAGATAAATCTGACTGCCTTACTCTGGACCTGCTCGAGCTTTTCGATATCAGAATTGCGGTAAGGGTTCCAGGCTTCGCAAGCATACTCCAGAACTGGACGTACCAGAGTTTTGTACGCAAGCAACTTAGTCTCGACAGTTGAAAATTTCAGAGACCTCCTCAAATAGTCTACCTTTTTCAGAGCTTTAGAGCATACATTCTCTATGTGAGGAGACCAAGAAAGCTTAGAGTTTAAGGTAACCCCTAAATATTTATAAGCATCAACCCTAATTACAGGCAACCCATCAATTTTATAGTCAAAAAGTGGTGGATTATGGCGACGGGTGAAAGTTACCATTGCACATTTTTCTGAATTTATATCCATACCCCAGTCACTGCACCAAGTAACTATCTTACTTAGGGATTCTTGAAGTATTAACTGATCACTGTAGGCTGCCACATCTGTGTAAACAACACAGTCATCCGCGTACAACCTTATCTCTGCCGGAACGTCCTTCACAATGTCATTGATAAACAAAGAAAAGAGCAATGGCCCCAGCACAGAGCCTTGTGGAACACCAGATGTTACAAAAACCTGTGCCTAAGTACAGTGGCCAAACGAAACAGTTTGAGTTCGGTAGGAAAGGTATTCCTGAATCCAGTTGACTATGCTCGTATTTCTCAACAAACAACGTAATTTAAATATGAGCTTACGATGACACACACTGTCAAAGGCTTTCCTAAAATCTATAAATATAACATCAGATTGTCTGTTAGCATTTATAGCACTTGCAAGACTGTGTACGAGTTCAATAAGCTGAGTAGTGGTAGAATACCCTCGTCGAAATCCATGCTGACGGTCAGATAATAAGGAGTACGATTCCAGGAAATCAGAGATATGATTGCATAATACGTGCTCAAAGAGTTTACAAGTGGAAGAAGTTAATGAGAGAGGTCGGTAGTTCTGTACTGCTTGTTGCCCGATTTAAAAATTGGTACAACAATAGCTTTCTTCCAAATACGAGGCACTTGTCCGGAAGAAATTGATTTAGTAAAAATTATTTTTAAGTACTTCGACATCCATTCGGCATATCTTGACAAGAAGACATTTGAAATTGTGTCGGGACCACTGCTCTTTTTACTATCAAGTTTCAACAGTTGGTTGAAAATGCCAGAAGCAGAGAACAGCATGTCATTGATGTCCGGGATATCAACACTTACTGTAAAATAAGGAAATTGATCGCTGTGAATACGAAAGACGGAAGAAAAATATTCATTGAAGTGATTGGAAATGACAGAGGCATCCGAGGAGGTAGCGCCATCAATTATGAAGGAATGCAAAGTGGCTTCTTTCGGACGGATTGAATGCCAGAACTTCCTTGGATTTGACTTAAAAAAATTACTTAGTGTCACATTGTAGTAAAACTTCTTTGCGGCCCGCATTTTTACTTTAAGAGTCTCCTTTAGAGACCTAAACAAACCGTGAGAATAATGTCAGGATGGGTGATTATTACGTAAGCGCCTTGCCCTATTAAGACGGCGTCTAAGATGTAGTATCTCACGCGTTATCCAAGGGTTGTCCTGATTACGCTTCTTAAATTTAAAAGGAACAAAGCGAGTGATACATGTTGCAACTAACGTTTGTAGTGCTTTATATAAAGTGTCGACGTCAGCTGTCTCACTGAGAAGAACAAAGTCGTCAAAAGCAAATGATAATTTGTCGATGATTGCTGTATCATTGGCTTTCGTGTAATCGAGTACTTGAATCACGTTGCGGTTGACTCTGGCAATACTAACGCTTAAACGAATTAAGATACCTTGATGATCAGAGAGACCATCAATGACTTCGCAAACATAACCCTTCTTGCAGCACTAGAACTGAGAAAAACCAGGTCAAGGGTTGAGGACTTATGTTGAGTGCGTGTGGGGCAGTCAACAACCTGCACCAGGTCTAGTGTGGAAGCAAGATCGATTAGGGACCGACCAATAGCAACGTCCCGATTGCCCGGCGCGTTAAGGTGGACCAAGACACTGTTGGCAGATTAAAGTCACCCATTAAAATAAATTTGTGATGTGACAGATGACAACGATATACGTAACTCGCCATTAAAGAGAAAATATTACTGATCGAACCGGGAGGACGATAGATAGAAGCAACAATAAAACACTGGCGGTATGCTTGCACTTTGCACCATACCAATTCAATATCTTCTATGGTAGGCAAGAGTGTAACTTGAAAGGTATTTCTATTCAACAG